>NC_135550.1:26811675-26924175 GCF_964340395.1 Glandiceps talaboti | reverse complement strand
GCACCATTCCCCGGCGGCACTGCAGCTACATCGACATACTCTGCCCACTGCACCGCGCCGTCTGGTATGGTACTTTGTTTGTGTACTAATACAAGCAAAGAAGTCTAAGTGATCGGCCTGATTACACATAACGTCGAACGGTTTTATGGGCGGTGATCATTTAAATTTCTCCCATGTCACAATTTTTTTATTCTTCGTTCTAAGTAGTACTTTCCATGAATATCACAGCGACTAAATTTGTCAAATAGTTTATGATAATATTTTTGTCAAAATTAGGACCTCAGTTGATTTTATCGCCGAACTACATTCTTGAAAGTGAACCCGGAAGCAATCAAGAGAAACAGTACATTTGTACATTGTCCGTCCACCGCCTCGCCTCGCCTCCCTGCAGTGAGAGCTCGTAGATATATCAGTGCACCAGTCGGTCCTTGTACAAAAGTAGATGTGACGTGACCGAGAAGGGAGGACCCAATGGATCGCTTTCTTGACGTGCTTTTAAGTTCGGATTCCGTGGCTCAATTTCAGCGTTATTTTGGCGTCGAACCGGAATGGGAATACAACTCAAACGATGGTGTCGACGAAGCTGCTTTACGGCAAACGAATGGCGTATCCAAAGACATAGACCATGGATTCTGCAGCCAGAGACATCGTAGCTCTGCGAAGCCATCAAACGGCGAACTTAACAAATCGTCATCGCATGGTCACATTAATCAATCTGTTAAGTCAAACCCCGTTCGAATACCAGTTCAACTTAAGATCAAAAACAAATTCTGGTATTATTTGTTCAATTTTGGAGCAGCTCTTGGGGATGAGATATTTTTCATCCTATTTCTCCCTTTCTGCTTCTGGAATGTCTCGACGTTCATTGCACGGAGAGTCGTCATTATGTGGGTAGTTGTACTATTCCCTGGACAGGGAAGCAAAGAGATTTTTAAAATGCCACGACCAAGTTGTCCACCGGTTGTTAGGTTAGACAACGTGAACGCTTACATGAAAGAATACGGGATGCCATCTACTCATGCGATGACGGGAGTGTGTATACCATTTACTTTGCTTATATGTACGATGGACAGGTACCAGGTGAGTCGTAGGTTTTATATACAAACACCTCATCAATCTTTTTTGGAATTTTAGCAATGTATAGTAATAGAATCAAAGTTTCATACCGCCATCACAAAACATAAAGAAAGCCGAAACATATTTCAACTGTACAAGATTATACATAGTAAAAGTTAGTTGAAAGTATTAAATTAATAGAGTCGTCACGCTATCTCAATATTTGCCTAAGATATTAGGTCAGCTACGTGAACTTCCGTTGTCAAATAAGCAAATATAAAATGTTTGAAGAATCCCAGAAAAGAAAGTGTGAATCAACTAATGTGCAAAAACTAATAAACATGAAGTTGACTGGTATTTATAATTTACCATCATATGATCAACCAGTTCAGATGTGCGTGTCTCATACTTGACTCTACCGGGTTGTACAACTCGGCAATTGGCAATGTTACAAAAAATAGTATTGCACAGATTTTCAGAACATGGGCAAAATTAACACATGTTCAATCAAATCCACATAGTTGTAAAGTCAAAATTTAAAGTGATTGTGTAGCAGTTTTTTGTTCTCTTTGTTTTGAGACATGTAGTATTCCAATTTCCAACATCAACCAGTCTCTCCAGAAAACCAGTATTTCCAGTACATTTCCATGCAGTGTTGTGATGTTTATTAAAATACAAGCCGATAACAACTTTCTTGTGTTTTCATTAAATTTTTTTAAAGCCATTTTTTGTTAAAAGTGATATCTCATATAAAGAAAACCGTTGAAGATGGACTTGGCATTCACAGGAAGTGTTTTTTATCCCAAACAATACATGTAAATGTTAATTTCCTATTGTCATTGCCTATTCAAATAGATACAATAGAATAAGGAGCTTACTCCTAAAAGTCTACAGCATTGATTTTATGGGAGTCTGATCAAAGGAAAAAAATTGTCCATCTGTAGTTTAGAAGATAGTACTGAGCAGTCATGTAATATGTATGTCTGTCTGTGCATGCAGTCCTGCTGACTTCTATCTCAGGGAGTGATAAACCCTAGAACATTTACATGTGGCATGTTCATATAGAATAATCACTAGGCTAAGTGTGATAATGGACCACTTATCTCACTATACATGATTTCTTGTTTCCATGTAATATTATAGTTCTCAAAAATTAAATATTTTCTTAGACCCACTTTATTCAGTCACTGAGGATTTCGAAATCCAGATGAGGTAGTTTTATATGAAACTTGAAAGTTAATACTGTGATACATTTATGACAAATACCTGCTGGAGGTGTTTCTGTATGTGAGGTCAATCTAGCTGCAATAATTGTAGCATTAATTTTGGTTTTGTCTTGAATTTGTTTTTAAATTTTTGTGCTGAAAAAACCCAGAAAGACGGAAAAAAAGCAACTCAGAATCAAAACTAACCGCTACAATTATTGCAGATAAGGTGAATCAACCTGACCTAGTTAGGTTGACAGTTGTCTGATCAAATTACAACAGACAGACATACATCAATTGATGATGATCATGAATATGTGAAGTTGGTCCATAGATGATAAATTAGGTTGTGTAACTTAGAATTGACATAATTCATTTCATAATTAAAGATCACACAGAGGGAGGGGGGGGGGGCTTGAATAGCATGTATTCATGGTACATCTTGACAGTACATGTCTACACCAGTTTCATTTAATCTACACAAACAATAATTGAATGTGGTCTGATACACTCTCAGTATGACGTGCTAACTCTCATCACTTATAGGTGTTTCATAAAATCACATGTTAATTTCACTTGGTTGGCAAATAAGCGGTCTGTGAAAGCTGACATAATACAGTGTTGGTACATAGATGTCTGTAGTAAGAAAGGTGTGACAAAATTGTCATCACTTCTGTATATGGTCCACCTAATATTTGACTAAAATCACTTCACAAACCTAGATTTAGTTTTAGCATAGACCCTCCACCGACACTATGGTTTTAATTTGAAATTGTACAGATATACCGATTGTTTTAGTTTGAAATAGTACATATATACCGATTAATACAGGACGTACATAAAGGCATTAGTGTCGCAGGACTATGGTGTAATCTTTGAAGGTTATTTTGACCTTTGTACTATTATGATTTAATAAGTGATTTTGTACATACTGTATGTAGATTGGTTGTCTGTTTGATAAAAGACTGCTAATCAAGTCACAATATATACAAGAAGTTTGTTGGAGAGTGATATGGAGAGTTGCTATGGTGAAAGGACATGTATATGATGTATAGGTGGTGTGATTCATGTATATGGTAATTGGTATAGGTGGTGTGATTCTTACAATGATGGTTGTTGTAAATTATAAAGAGAATTCTTTAGAAATTCTTAGGGTGCAAAACCACATTAAACACTGATGAATAATAGTACGAATGAGGACAGGTCAAATGGACAAAGGAGTTGCTGATAGGTGGAAGGTGTTGCCCTATTGAATACCAGTTTGCATATTCAGACACTGTAACTAGGAAACCATTCAATGGACCCACACATTGACCAATGCTAAACAGTCAGAAACGACTGGAATCAGCTATGAGTATGACATCATCAAAATGAGGTTATGTGTATTTAGGGTAACTAAGGAGTCTTGCTCTGTAGTCTGGTGTGATATATCATATAGCCAAGGTTGGAGGCTCATACCACCTGCACAATATTAGTCTTCAAGACTCTGAATGTCAATGTGGTATCAGATTGAAAGAGAGATCTTAAGATTCGATGACGGATAGCTAGCAGTAGTTCAATATACAAGCTGGAAGTCCGCCATTTTGTTTTAATAGTTTACACATGTCTCCATGGCAAAACACACACCACAACACTCATTACAGTTGTACCACACAGTACATGCATTCCAGTGTGGTTTGTTTGACCACACAACTGACAGTGACCCAGATATATCAAGGCTGTTGAAGCAATGAGTAGTATTTACATTGTGCAATGCTTACCCAGGATAAGTACAGTAATAGTAGGTCAACAAGTACACTTGACTGGTATTTGTGAAGTACAAGGTTATATACATACAAGCTCTGATACTACAAACATATTATGCACTGGTTATCTGTGTATACAGGTTTACTTGGCAGATAACTTTGAAAGTTACTGTTTGTTATACTAATAAACTCCACCCCCTGATGACACCAACTATTTTGTAATTAACAGTCCAGTAACAGCTTTGTGTGTATCAAAAGGTTCAGAGTATACTCTAGTCTGGTATTCCAAATGGATATTTAATATCTGGTCCAGTTCATTAGAAAGTCCAATGTATATGTATATATAACAGAAAGTGACATGCATGTAGATCAGTAGCATTCACTGAAATAACAACACTTGCCTAATATGGTATTTACATGTTGCCATTTTCTCCCCCTTTAGCAATATGTGTCACATGTAATGGTGGTGGTCTTTCCAAAACACAAAACAGTTGTTATTGTTGGCAAATAATACAAGATAAATATTAAAATGTTTGTGTCAACCAAAGACATAGGAATATATTGATGTTGACTGTAATTCACAAGAAAGCATATAATATTATATATGTGTATGGATATCATAGTAAATGGAGATGTTATACAAGGAGTCATCATCCTACTGTCATGATGTAGACCAATCATATATCCACATAGTGAAACACTGAAAAAATATATGCCAGTATAGACCTTACAATTATGTGTGCTCTAGATTTGGTCTCTGTGCAGCACGTTCAATTCATGTTAGTCAGTCAAACAGATAAGAAATAAAACACATGAAATTGCAGAAATATGAATGTCAGGGACCATCATAGCATGATCAGAAATATGAGGAAATATGATAACAAAAACATGCTTTTCAGATACATGACTACATAATGATGTATGGTAAATTGAGAAAGTATATTATACTTGTTTTCTTCCAGTATCCGTTTTCACTTGGACTAACGATTGCTATCATGTGGTGTCTATTGGTGTGTTTCAGTAGGATTTACCTGGGTATGCATAACATTCTGGTAAGTACATTCATTTTATCAAACTGTAAAAGAAATGATAGGTACAGGCCAGTGACATCAGGTTTTAAGTAGTATCTATTCATACCACTGACATCTTACATTGATATAAAGTTATTATCATGAAGGGAAATATAAACTCAATGGTATGGATACACAGTGAATAGGAAAGTATTTCAGTTACCAAGTTCACTAGAAATATTACATGTGATAAGAATATATTTTTTAACTGCTTTGCACTAGGATGGGAAATTATGGATATATGGTGTGAGTAATCAGATTAAAACTGTCAGTATATATTTGCTGTGTGTATATTTGCATGGTTGTACAGCAGGTGTGTTTTTATGCATCAGTGGCAGTATACATGCATTGCACTCATATGTTCACATTCAAGTCAAATTTCCTGTTGACACAAAAGCTTATATTGATTTTTTAGTAGCATCTGCATCACCATCTTAAAAAAGTAGTCATTCATCATTTGTAAGCCCCAGATTACAATTTGTAATGAGATCTAATGTTCATGAAAGTGACATAGTTAATTGATATGCAGATTAGATTGCAGTGATATGAAAACTGAACCTCAGAGATCACTGACTGTACCTGCTGCTCAGAAACTGTCCCTACATTGATGAATTGTGAGTGATGTAAATGGAACATGATATGACATACCAGTACTATACTGGGTCAATATCATCATAAACAGATTGAAGTAGACTGTAATTTTAATACTGTTGGCAAACTTCCACCAGTGATTATTTGAGCTCTTAATTTTAACGTGAATGTACAATTTTATGAATAAATTATAGACATAATGGAATACTAATGATGAATTTACTGATAAATATTTATGAAATAATCAATGGAAGGTAAGAAAGTCTGAAGGTCAGTGGTGTATATAGTAGTATTGAATGATCTCTTACAGAATGGTATTTAAAGTTATTGATCAGTCTAAGATCTAGTCTAGACTAACCATGGCACCAAATCTCAAGATACCTCTTCACGATTTGGTATCACTGGTAGCATCTAGTCTAGAACACATATGAAACCAAATTGGTCAGACTGATTTAAGTTGTCCTACTAAATTCTTGGAAGTTGATACAAATCAACTGATAATTCATACCACTGGATGTACAAGATTGAATTCAAATGTCACTTAATTTACTCACAAAAGATTATGTATTACACCGTAGGCTGTTGAAAGTGATAGGGGGTTCAGCAGAATGTATTGCAGGTCATGTAGTAACATGTTGTAGTTTATGTTTGAGGTCAGATTGTAGTAGGCTGTATATAGTATTAGATCTGTGACTATGTTAACTCTTGTCCAATACCATATAGTTGATGAGTGTTAGTGTAATCACAGACCCAGCACTATAAACAGACTACCCATGTACGTAGTCTGGAGTTGTCATTCTTTGGATATTGAATATTGGAGAGATTGGTTGGTGGTATTGTTTATCAGTTTAGTTGTAATGTCATTAAATGCTGTTTTTGAGTTTGAAAAATGTATTTTAATGTTTTCATCAATTTATCTGCAATTGTAACAAACAGTTGAGAACACATTAAATTAAAGCTCCAGTGACTAAAAACTCATTTGATCATTTAAAAAATATATGAAATGGCTCAATCATTCTGATTAATAGCTGAATTACCTCTCTACTAGTTGTTAAATGATGCTATGCACTTGCTAGATTTCTGTTTGTAAAGTCATGAAAGAGGTACACACCATTTACTTGTCAGTATATTGATGATTAGGCAACCCATACTTGTTTCAGCAAATCTATGACTAGGCAAACACATCCCATACTTGTTTCAGCAAATTGATGACTAGGCAAACACATCCTATACTGGTTTTAGCAAATACAACAAGAATAATCTGAAATATAGCTACTAGTACTAGGTCTAGAGTGTCTGCTAAAACTGTGCTATCTCGGTCTTCAAGAGTGTCTGCTAAAACTGCGCTATCACCAGCTCTTTCAAACTGTCTTCCTTTCAATTCTCTTTCACCCAATACCATAGGAACATCACAATAACTTTTAAAGTACAGATGTGACACTTTCCAATATAGAGGTCTTGGTGCAATGATCAAATAGGTTCATGGAAATAGGAAAGTATGTTTGCTATGGAAAATTTCACAGATTCTTTGAAAAAACTAATGATACACAATAAAGATGTAAGAGTGTTGTAGATATTTTGATATGTAATTCTTCTTTTGATTATCTCTTACAGGATGTTATCATGGGACTTGTGTTTGCCACAGCTATCATGTGTACTGTTATACCATTCATAGATGTCATTGATGACTTCCTTATGACAGGACCATGGTGGACACTAGGCACCGGACTTGCCATTGCATTATCGTATCCAGCCCTCACAGAATGGAACTCTTCTCGTGAACTTGCCACCATAATTGTTGGCACAGGAACTGGTACATTTATAGGAGGATGGTTGCGAATTCAGAATGAGATTAAGTTGGCCGACCCAGTGGGCTCACCACCTTATGAAGTGTACATACCAGATTCTGAATGGCTGATAGGTATGGCGGTACGAACATCCCTCGGTTTAGCCATGTTACTTCTGACGAAAGCAGCATCCAAACTCTCAATTAGTGCTGTTGTAAGTGTTGTTTTGCAAATGTCATTCAAAGAAGCAAAGTCTACAAATATTTTATTGGTTGAACTACCGCGAAAATTTCTAACATATATGATGCTGGCGATTATGACTTGCACCGTTTGTCCTTTAACCCAACAATATCTGAATGTTGTATGAACCAATTTAAAACAAATTTGGGGGGATTTTGACGTAAAATGACTGGGATTTAAATTACTGAAATGATTGCATTTTAAGGCTGAATGATCCTATACTGCACAATCTGTATGTGACAGTATTTCCAACAATCATTGCAGTTGTTAATTGCAATAATTCTATAGTCTTCTTAGTTGTTATCCTCAATATTATGAGGTCCTCAGTCTGGATTATGTGTCTTCTCATCACCCCCCCCACACACACACACACACACACACACACACACACACACACACCACCACCACCACCACCTTCCTCTTCAGATGTGATGAAGTGATTTTGAATGATTTGTTCAAGGCCAAGTAAACAAAGTAAACCTTTACAGTGTTAGCTAGTAGAGATGAGAATCTGAGTAATCATACAAGTGTATTGTAGTTCAGATGTGGTCCTAGAAAACAATTCAAAGTAAATGTGTAGTGTAGTTGAGATGTGGTTGAGATGTGGTCCTAGCAAAAAATCCAAGGTAAATGTGTAGTGTAGTGTAGTGTAGTGTAGTGTAGTGTAGTGTAGTGTAGTGTAGTGTAGTTGAGATGTGGTCCTAGCAAAAAATTCAAAGTAAATGTGGAGAGATGTCAATGTTGTGAGACACTGTGTCACTAGAGCTTAGACAGAACACAATTAAAGATGGGGAAACACAAAGACAGATGTGGCCTTCATAAGGGTACAGTTCTGTCCATCCAGGTTGCAATTTGCTCATCAACTGATCTATATGAAAGGATTGACTTTTTAGGGGGAAAAATCGCCATGACTGGATCAGCTGAAAAGTAGAAGAATGCAAAGCTGTGAAATACAATGTTAGCAACTCCATTCATATATTTGTAAATATTAGAATAGTTATGCTAGATATTTCAATATACGTGAAGTTTTGAACTTCTGGGAGCATTTGTTTTATTTGTTATTTTTATTCTGTGATGATGATTTAACGCATAATGTGTATTGTAAATAGATATGAGAGAGTCATTTCATGTGCCATGTAGTATGATGCTTTGGCGACTTGTCAGAGCAAAAAACCCAGCATCTCATATGTACTTTTGATTGAAATTTGAAGTGTAATCATTATGCAGTAGTTACATACACTTCAATGACTCCTTTACACTTTCTTGCCAGTTTCCACGGCCAATTGACATTTTATGAGCAAATGGCATGCATGTAACATGATATGCAATGTGCAGTGTGGTTGTACGCTTATTTACAGCAAAGGCATTTTTTTCCCTGTTTGCCAAATTTTTAGTAAGCCTTCAAAACATCAACTAAGTTTTTACACAGAATGATTTCTCACCATATATGGTTGTATTGTATAAGATGAATTATTTAATTTGTAGGGTTCTGCTTTGGGACACTCCAATGAATTGCATGCTTTTGATTAATGTTGCTACTTTAAGCTGCCATTTTGCATTAGGTATATCAGTTGATGTTCACTCCTGTTTTTTTTATGGTAAAACACATGTGAAAAATGTGATGAATTGTGTGTTTCCTTTCCAACGGTCATTAAAATTGTGGATTTTTGAAAACTGTCTGGTAGGGTGTTTTTTCTTTATCCATAATTGAAAATCATGTCATATTGAACCATTTGCAAATCAATGATTGAGAACAAATTCATTGAAACATTGAACAATACATGTAATACAGGAATGCACTGTGTTTTGAATTAACCTGGGCTCCAAATGCCAGATAAGTAGACACTATCTCTGGTTTGAGTAATCCTTTCCAGGGTACTGAATACACGTAGTACAATAAATTCTACACAGTTTGGTGTCTTTTTGTTTTCACATACAGATTTATCAATACCTCTCTTCAGGACACTGCATACTAGAACTACACTTTTACTAGTAACAGTTAAACTTTCACCACATCCTAATATCTTCCTTCAAAGTTGATATTTTAGGCACATATCTATCGATATTACATTACAGTAAAGTTGTCATCTCTTAATTCAATAAATTGAACCAGAAATGCCTGAAATAAGGAAAAAGAAATTGACAAGTGCAGCAGTATATTCACACCACATTTATTTCAGAAGTGATATTTAAATTGAGCTGACAGGAAAGTAATTTGTTTTATGTGAGCTTTCCTGCATGTAAAGGTACACTACTGATACACAAGTAAACCTATAGACTTTGTTCAAGACTTTCCAACTAGTTAGTGGCACATGGTCTCTCTGCACGATATTTAGGATATTGTGGATAAACCTGTCAATGTACATGCCATGAAAGGGGGGATATTTGAAAGCTAATTGGCATCTAATGAATTCATTGTGTCACAAATGCCGTCCTGTATGGAAGTATTCAAATCTATGATGTCCTCTACCAAACATGGCACATACATAAACTAGTGGCTAGTTGTAATTGTTGTAACTGACAGGCTTTGTTGAAATCATGAACAACAGACAAAATAATTACACCCACTCTATAAATAACACTACCCCTCACATACAGGATTTAGCACTGTCAGCAATTTAAGTCTCTGAATGGCTTTTATAACATGAACATAGAAAGTAGTGCGACAAAGACACTGACATAAACAACAAATCTTTTGTCTGAATCTCTATTTTGTCTGAATCTCTATTTTAGGAAGACTTATTGATCAGTATTGAATATTCAGCAACATTTAAAATGTAAACTAAACTAGCAGTTTGTGAGCAGTAACTGAAAGTATAGACATTTCAAACCCCTTCAATGTTTGCTGATAGTGATAGACCAGCAGGAGTTACCCAAGGTTTTCCAACTAATTGGGTACTTATGAAAACAAGACAAACATGTACATCCCCATGAAGAAAATGTCATGTAAAAATAATGTTGTATTCTCTTGGTGAAATTATCGTTAATATTTTGAAATATTTTATTGTTGTTGAAATAATCAGAAACACAGTATATTGTTAAAGTATCTTCACATCAACATTTCCTTGATTATGTTATATCCATTTATCACTCCAAATGTAGAAGTCTTCACTTGAAAACAATCTACAATCTGTATTTTGTTCCATGTCCACTATTTGCATGGTGAACAATAGACTTTGAGTGAGATCACAGCAGCAGATGGCACTATTGTATTACGTCTTGGAAGAAAAGAATCGGAGACCCAGTAATCTTGCACTTCCAAGAAAAATCAATCCTGTAAAGAGAAAAGAATGGAAATAAGCTGAGCTACCTTCTTAATTTTATAATTGCAATGTCCTAAGTGGGCAAGTCTTATGTAATGTTTTGGATATAAACTATGCCACTGGTCATTCATTTACTCCTTCATGTCACAATCCCTATATCACTAAAGAGACAATGTTCTCGCCAAACTTTAAATCATGAATTCATTGTGTTCCACACGTTATAAATATTGAATGTTGATGTAACAAACTGTAGAACATATTCAAATATAGTTACTTCAAAACGATAAATTGAATGCGACATTGCATTTGTTTCCAACCAATATACTGGTACTGTTCCAACTGACCTATTGATTCTTGGAATCATGAACAATATATTGTCGATCATTATTTCATTATTTCTGCTTATGTAACCACAAGGTCGACTTGTAGTAGTTACTCCACTAGTAGAGGAGCATGATACATTGGTAGATACAATGATGACACATTGCACATACAGGGAAGTAGGAGTTCAACATGAACTTGGTATCCGTCATTAATTAAGGCTGACATTGACCCCAACTATCATTGTCATCTGTCATCACTTACGGAATACTCCTATAAAGTATTGTTTATGTTGATAAATTGTCAATTTCAAGATAAAGAAAACAAAATATTACGATACAATAAACATGTATCATACTCCCAAGTTTGTGAACTCCAGGTGCATGACAATAAATATTGTGTATAGAACATGTACTATTAAAGTTCCTGGTTTCCATCTCTGCTGTTCTGAAGATCTCCCCACATATACAGCTTGTAATGAAGGTAGGTGGAAAATACAACAAAATTATACGGTGGGGTGACTTGTAATTTTGAGCCTTGACTTGAGCTAGTCTGGCTCATCTTGATATAAATGTCAAATACTGAATATGTTTGCCTGAAATATGAAATATGTCATGTATGGCCATATATGATATATGAATGAGGAATGGGAGTTTATTTCGGATTTTTGATTTATAAAACAATTTTATCATGGCTTCCTAGTTGAAAAAGCAATGTGAAAAACATTGACTAAGTCTGTGTTTATAACTCAATACTTTGCAAAAAGCTACAAAATGTGTAAAAAGATTGTTATTGTACATACAATAACACAGATTTTACAAATTATATTAATCTTTGGCAATTTACTGACAGAGTTATAAACAAGGACTTTGCATATGTTGTTGTTTTCACGTTGATTTTACAAGTAGGAAGTCATGATAAAATTGTTTTATAAATTAAAAATCCAAAATAAATACCCAATCCTCATCCATATGGCCACTTTAATAACCTGTCTTACAGAGAAAATAAATAGCAACTCAATTTAAAGACAATAATCACACACATATATACATGCTTCACAACACACTACTTCCATGTTACAAGTTTAAAGTATGTAACTACTACCTATCTGCATCAGCGGTAGTGATTTCTAAAATACTATTCATAACATGCACTTTGTAATTTGACCCAAAGTTTGAACTTGCAGTCCCATAGTAAAATTTTACACCAGATCTAGGCCAAACCATTCATTGTGTTGGCATGTCTCTGCTTTCACTCCAACCAAGGTATTCCTTACCTTGTTTGGTTTGTTTACTTTCAGTCGCCATAACGACAATCTACATTTATCAATGACAAGCTGTAGAGGAAGAATAATCACTTTTCCTTTAATGTAAAGTGTACATTTGCAGTGAATAGTCAGGAGACACTGGAAAGTTAAGCGTTCTACACCCAGAGTTGTTATTCTTATTCAAAAAGCAGACAGGTACGGTACGGTACGGTACGCCACTGTACTTTAATGTTTGATAGTACAACAATTGATACATGTAAAGTGGTGCAAGCTGAATATATAAATGTTTTTACTTGAGTGAAAATACTTGCAGAAAAACCTCAATTCAACTTTCCTTGCATAATGTTAATATCAGTACACGCCTTTGATTTTTAAATTTTTTTTTATTAATCTTTCATATACAGACACCATTTCAGTGCATTAGCACTGTTCTCCCAATGCAACCTATATGGTGTTAAAAACATCTTATGATGTTCTTTGCACAGTTAAATTGACATAATCTGGATTTCATCATTTTAGTGTTATAGCTAGTTTACTTAATTATGTCATTGCATTGTAAGTATTATGCTGGAATACCAGGTTTTGAGTTTTGCACAATGACAAGTGATGGTTATTGAAAGCATGAACAGTACACTTACTGCTTTACCTTTTTATGCCAGATACAATTCAGGTCTTTCATTCAAGTCACCTTGAAAAATGACTGATGCATACACAATTAGATAGTTTGAGCAATTGATCATAGCAAGTAGACTGCTGTGATTGTACTTTCTTAGGCATTGTATTTTACACTGACCTTCAACATGGTACATAATTAATGGCAATCTTAAGACATCACAACTGTAACAGTAGCAACTTATCCTGCTTTCTTACAAAAACCATCATTTCTTGTAATAGACACATTTCTCTGTGTATACTTCCCAAACTAACAGGTCAATAAAATTTCAGTGGGAACTGCAAGGACTATCAACCTATGATGATGAACCCCTGATTTTTATCATAGCTCCCAGTAATAGTAGTACAAACAAGATTTTCTTGGGCCTAACAATGAAATACAACCAAACTGTATAAAGAGTCTGTCTTTGTCATCAACAAGGAGCCCCAAACAATTATACATGGGTGCTAAGATACTTAATCCTCATGCAAGCACACTTTGTATGCAGTATACTTTAAAGCTTGATAATTTCACTATGAGAACATTTTTCAATTTCAAGGTGACCAACTAATTCCAAAAGAATATAAATTATGTTTCTTAGAAAGTCTAGTACAGAAAGTGCTAAACTAGACAATTTCACCTCTATTCTTTCTCGGAGAAATAAGCAACAGTTTGTCTTTTAGTGAAATTTCTAGGTTTGCAGTACTTTACTAACTGTTGAACATTTCAACTGCAACTGAAATATATGCCTCTGACAATTCTATTGCTAAGGGCAAGTCATGGGTTGAATTGAACAATTTCTTGGTATAACATCTCAAAAGTTATTGTGTATACGAACCTGTTGATAAAAACAGTCTTGTTGTGCGCCCCTTGGTTGCATTTCTACCAGTGTACATTACATAGGCAGCAACACCGTACATGCATAGACCACCAGTGATACGACATTCTAAACAATCATCTTTGGTCTTTGATGAGACTGTTGTTTGTTGTATGGTTTCTGTACCTTCTGCGGAGGAAGTCATACTAAAATAGAAACAGGAAAATAATACATCAATCACAAGTATTTACAATATTGTGATCAGGTCTCATCTCATTATCACACATTTCTGTCTTATCTCATAAATACTACGAGATACATTGTATCAAATTGATTAAATTGTAAACTATCTTTCTCATGACCTCACCAACCATACACTTCTTGAGTCTGACCCCAAAATAAAGAAAAGTGATGCCTTCTCTGAAAATAATACAACTTCACTGATGGTAAGATACCAACACCGTAAATATGTAGCTGGGTGAAAACTATCGTTTATTGTTGAAATTTGGGAACTTCATAAATAAAATGGTTCATGGTATCTGTAAAAGCATTACAGACCATAGACCCTCTTGTAGGGTCTATGTACAAACATGCATGTATACACCATAAACACTTCTCTTCTCATTGTTTTTTACGATGAGAAACATAATTATTTACAAAGGGCCCCATAAAGAAATTGAAAATTACCCCTGAACTGTCTCAGCCACTCGGACTTGTAATAATCAATCTCCTTGCTTTCAATTCTTGACTAGTAGGACGATACTCCACTTTTCCTTTTCATAAGTAAGCTTCCCATTAAACAATTATGACACCCCCATGATGATGTTAAAGCTTCATAAAAAAGGACATTCATAAAAATGGACATTATTTCAATAAGGAAGATTCATGGAGAGGGGATATCAGTCCAAATTTTGGGTCTATACCCTACCCTGGTATTTTCAAGTACATAATTATGTACTGTGGTGAGCTATAAGCCCACCCCCACCCCAGCAAAGGTTGACCATATTTCTGTACCAGCTACTCTGAAATAACTCACTTCATTTTCAACAAATATGCCTTTAACATGACTTTATTAAACTTTAGAAAAGGGAAGAATAGAAAGAAAGCCCCTAACTAGATGTAGTCAATCACACAGTGTACCAATGTAATTTTATGGAGATCGACTACATGACTTGAAATTCCATTCAAATCCTGTCAACTTGTCTAGACAAGCTTTCAAGTATTGAGATTATAAAACGTGTTATAAAATGTTAGATTGATTTCCTTTGATAAATTGGTATTAATACATGTACAGAGACACAATATGTACAATATCCAGCTTGGCTTAATAATTTACTTTCAGTGACTGTGTGTTGTGTTAGTGTTTTTAGTTTGGCAGCTGCTTTGTGGACTTCTTAAGTTCTAAATTAGGAAAGTGTAATAATCAATTACGTATGATAGTTGCTATGGTGACTAGGAAGTCTTTTCATACTTTATATTACACTGTGACCTCTCCTAATTACAAGAAACACCACAGTGGGTATATCAATCAATTCATACAACTCCTCCATTGTATATTGACAGCTACTAAACGATAAAATTAGCACAACACTTTGGTATAATTTTTGAGACATAACTGTTTCCAAATATACACAATGTAAGACTGTACAAATATGAGAACCAAAATTTGGTGATTACAACTTTGTCACTTGACTTAAAATATACATAAACATAGAGAGTCATGCGAAGTAGTTATATCATGACATTCAATGGAAAACAGTGCACACTATGCTCCAAATTTTATCTTTAACTCGAAGAGAGTGAAAAGATTTTTGATATGTTTTGTGTTTTTGTGCAGTTTTTGGTGTATGAATTGGTATTTGAAATAACGAATTATCATTATTATTATTATTACAATGTAAAATTATATATGAATATTGCAAATCACAGGCTGGTTAATATGCTATCTTATCACATACATTTTTAAGGAATTTTTCCTATACCCTGGATTATGGATGTCTCTATCACCTAAAATAAGTATGTTGAATAAACCTATGATGTATATTTCAGTCGTGAAATGTATACTGACAATGTGGAATAAACATACTATATCACATATTATATCAGTGAGATGACCTATATCTATGTCACATGCATATTTTAAAGTCAGAAAAAGGTTAGTACGTGAAGGAATGGGATGGGATGGGGTGATGAGTATTTATATTCAAATGAACAGTTGCTACATGAATGGATGGGATGAGATGGGATGATGGGTAATTTATTCAAATGAACAGTTGCTACAGCACCACTTCATGCAGCTCTGATACTAGGTGATTTCTTTACTCTACAAACCATGTGGTCCCTTTTATCTGAACACTACATGAGTCCACTATTGACACCTGGGCT
Organism: Glandiceps talaboti; assembly: GCF_964340395.1. NCBI lineage: Eukaryota > Metazoa > Hemichordata > Enteropneusta > Spengelidae > Glandiceps > Glandiceps talaboti. The sequence goes on along the minus strand of NC_135550.1, from coordinate 26,907,776 downwards.
GTAGTGTTGTACAATATAGAATGACCTTAGTCAATATGAAAGGCTGGAAAGAAAAGGACATTGACCGAGCTTCCACCATGTGGTTGTACTGTATCAACCTTCTTTTTCTGCAGGCAAATTACATTGTCTGTTCATGTTGATGTTATTATAGTAAACTTGGTCAGACATCTTCGCCCAGAATCCATGCTGTTTGCAACACAAGACTTCTATCCGCTTTTCCTAAAGTTTTATATGACCTGTCAAAACAAATAACCAGCAAAGCAAACTTGTGTGTGTGTGTGTGTGTGTGTGTGTGTATATTCTACAAATCTAAATTAGCCATGAATTGCTTTGTAAAACCAATAGTGCTACAATGAAATAGTAGATGACCTACATGTATACGATGGGTAAAAACCAACTAGGCAGTTGAGACAAGACAAGACATTGCCCCAATTATATTCAATATATGGATTATTTGGGTTATCTTGTTTCATTTCAATTTTAAAATTGTCTCAGATTTTCAGTCTTGCCTGTACATTTGTCAATCAATCATGAAACAAATCAAACATAAAACTGGTTGGCTGTAAAGCAGGACAGTTCTGCTTTAAGTCTAATAAACGCTTAATTTATAATTCCGTGATTTGTTGAGGATTTAGTTTCTGTTTTGTATTAATAAATCATTGCTATATACTGGCACTGTCTAAGGACATGGATGTGAATAGAGTTGAAGATGTGGAGATGACAAATTGTTCCCCTTTATGAAGTCATAATGTATACTTGTTCAGCGTCACTCATAGCAGTATAAGAATTCAAAAGCCCATGCAGTCGGCAGATCTGAGGGGAAACACAAAAATAACCCTCCCTACTTCAGTGAAGACAGCTGCAGAGCCAATCATGAACAAGCTAATGACATCTGCCCTACATACGCACTTGCTCTAAAGTACTGATTAAAAAGAACAGTAACTGCCACAAATAGTAGACTGAGTGACAGGTTTCTTGAGAATAAAAAAAAATCCACATCGTAGCACCATTTTAGACAAACTGTCTTGATCAGAAACAATTTTTTTTTGGCCTTATCAAGATTATTATTTTTCAAAATTGAAACACTGAATAAATTCTAATTACCATTACTAGGCTGTCAAGAATCATAATTCACTGCTTGCATCAAATCTATCGGTTATAGGTTATTGAATATAAACAGTGACATCTGTGACTAGTAAAAACTATTCATAAAGCTGCAGGTTTTTTGAAAAATGTATAAGAGAAACTTATAACACTAAAAAATGTACACATTACTTAATTGTTGGCAGTTTGAATGAAAGTTAGACTATTAAGATGTGTTATTCAGCCCGGGGGGGGGGGGGGGGGGGGTACTCGGGTGGGTAATGGGTACATATGTACCCTGGTAGACAAAAATTACAACCACAAACTCTAAACTCTACAAAAATTCAAAAAGTAGGAGTCAAAAGTCTACATTTTAGCCAGAAACAGGGGTCAAAAGTCTACATTTAACCGACCACAATGTTCACGGGATGCCTACTTGGAGACTGATAAAGATGACTGAAAATAACCTGTGGAAACAACCTTGTTCAAAATATGGGGTCAAAAGTCATATGTGCATTCAGAGAGGTAGGTCAAACCTCTACATAATGCTTTAAAATCAAGACTCAAAAGTCTATATGAGTCAAAAAAGGGGGTAAAAACCGTGGTACATACGTATATACACTTTCTATATGAGTACCCCTCCCCCTCCCATTTAGCCCTATCACTGTATCAGAGTTATGAGTGGTAGCTGATAGTGTGGCATGAATGTTGTGTCTTTAATATTTAGCCCTACCAGAGTTGTGAGTGGTAGCTGATAGTGTGGCATGAATGTTGTGTCTTTAATATTTAGCCCTACCAGAGTTGTGAGTGGTAGCTGATAGTGTGGCATGAATGTTGTGTCTTTAATATTTAGTCCTATCAGAGTTGTGAGTGGTAGCTGATAGTGTGGCATGAATGTTGTGTCTTTAATATTTAGTCCTATCAGAGTTGTGAGTGGTAGCTGAGAGTGTGGCATGAATGTTGTGTCTTTAATATTTAGTCCTATCAGAGTTGTGAGTGGTAGCTGAGAGTGTGGCATGAATGTTGTGTCTTTAATATTTAGTCCTATCAGAGTTGTGAGTGGTAGCTGAGTGTGGCATGAATGTTGTGTCTTTAATATTCAGCCCTATCAGAGTTGTGAGTGGTAGCTGAGAGTGTGGCATGAATGTTGTATCTTTAATATTTAACCCTATCAGAGTTGTGAGTGGTAGCTGATAGTGTGGCATGAATGTTGTGTCTTTAATATTTAGCCCTATCAGAGTTGTGAGTGGTAGCTGAGAGTGTGGCATGAATGTTGTGTCTTTAATATTTAGCCCTATCAGAGTTGTGAGTGGTAGCTGAGAGTGTGGCATGAATGTTGTGTCTTTAATATTTAGTCCTATCAGAGTTGTGAGCGGTAGCTGAGAGTGTGGCATGAATGTTGTGTCTTTAATATTTAGCCCTATCAGAGTTGTGAGTGGTAGCTGAGAGTGTGGCATGAATGTTGTATCTTTAATATTCAGCCCTATCAGAGTTGTGAGTGGTAGCTGACAGTGTGGCATGAATGTTGTATCTTTAATATTCAGCCCTATCAGAGTTGTGAGTGGTAGCTGATAGTGTGGCATGAATGTTGTGTTTTTAATATTTAGCCCTATCAGAGTTGTGAGTGGTAGCTGAGAGTGTGGCATGAATGTTGTGTCTTTAATATTTAACCCTATCAGAGTTGTGAGTGGTAGCTGATAGTGTGGCATGAATGTTGTGTCTTTAATACAGACCGGCGCCATGAAAGTTAGACTCTGAAATTTCATGACATTTAATCACATGATAGCTTCCACTTCTGCTTCCAATAGTAATATCTTTTGGATGTAGCTTTATTCCTTCTTTTTCCTGTGTCCTTTGAATTTCCCGTTTTGTTGTTATTTCAATAAAACATGTGTTTGTTTAAAATGTTTTAAACTTTGAATTTTAAACAAATAAAATATATGATTGACATTTTGGTGAAGATAGAGAGATTTAATAGTAACAGACACTGAATTCACTATGAAAATAGCTTTAGTCATTGTCAAAATACAATGGCTTCAGATATTCATTGTCATGGAAACAAGTGAGTCATACTTCAATGATGTAATGGTCTGTAAAATTCTTAATATTATAATGTATTGATTTTTAATTGGGTTTCTGTGCTATACACTGATGCATAGTTTTCTATACCTTTTGTATCCATTGTCTGTTAGTGGCTTGGTCACTGCATTAAAATTTGACACATCAAATGTTTTGAAAGACATCAACATTTTTCTCTATGTTTACTGTTAATCAGCTATTCAAATTTTATGTTCAATGAGAAAAAAAAGATAGCAAAATTTATTTTGCTATGGCAACTGAATGTGACACAATTTACAAAATGACCCCTCTATAGTTCAAATATAAAAATCAGATTGTACTGAAGGTAAAACAAATTAAGACATTTACAAATACATCAAAATTTGTAGGTGAAGTAGGCTTGACACCTTGGCTATCTATGTACAAAGTAAATGTTCATTTATGTACACATACTGGTCAGTATTTAGTTAATTTCCAACATCAAAACCATTGAACCATTGCCCAAGTATGTTTTCACCCATTTTATTTTTGTTTCTGTAACATTTTATTGTAAGTCTTGAAATTCCAATTTCTAACATTGCCTTGTTGAATTCTAATAGTGTGTATAGAGAAACTAAAAGAAAATATGGACTTGCCATAACATGTGGCCCTAGGATACATATCACACAATAGATAATATAAACTACAATGATTTGTTTCAGTTTCGAAAATCTCATTCAAACATGGCAATCTAATGGTCACCTTTGAAAATATTAGTTAATTCCATTTTCTTGTATTCATCTGTAGATTTTGATTTTGAAAACATCATTAAAATCAGAGCTTAAATATTAGCATTGTACTGATGTACTTGAAAGAAATCTTACATGTTATTTGTAGACCTTATAAGTTGCGTTTTCAAGGAAAGAAAAAAATATAACAGATCTCTTATTTTTCATGAAATTTGTTGTCTTTCCTCTTTGATACATTTACAACAAGAATACATCAAATTAAACTCAAAATATATGAAATATATAAAACTTGTCAGCTGTACATCTCAGGATGTGACTGGATTGAAACAAATATGGTTTATATGGTCTAGTCCATAGCAATCTAAATCTATCATATTATTTCTATATGTGTAAGTCTTGAAACATTGCATATGCTATGATGTATATCCAGGAACTGACATATGCATAGCATACTTATTAAAATTGAAATACAGGAAATATGAACATCAATTGATACAGACATTTTAACAGCCAAGGTGATCTATTTTTGCCTTGTAATTTATATATATATATAACTTGTGAGAGATGACTTGTGTTAATCTTGTCTGTCTAGATTGGTGGATCTGTAGTGATCTGCTACAATAGTGAATAAGTATAGTGGTGTCACAGATCTATAGAGAAACGATAGGCTACATGTACGGTACATGTCAGTTTAGCAAACTGTGATGGAAAATTCACACTTGTCACATCATAGCAAAGAACATGGACGTCTAGAAACCATGGGAACAATGTGTACAGATGTCCGAGTTAATTCCAAACCAAGTCTGATAATTTTGATTGATATTCATTACTCTCATTTGGCAGCACATCAACAGAATCATGCACATCCTTTAGGTTTAAAAAAAAAATGCTCCGAACACACCCATAATTTTCAAATGTCATATAAATGTAATACAAATGTAATCCAATGAGAGTATTCTTTATAAAGTGTCGTGAAGGAATGATCAAGACCTGTGTCTAGAAGTACATCCTATGCATGCTACAAATAGTTTATCGACATCATTCATTATAACTGTACTTTGGTTGTTGAGAATTTTGACCTTGAGAAAGAACCCCTTAGTGAACTCTCAATAAATTATCATACATCATTTCCTTGTTGTGTTATTATAAAATAATATAAATTTTACATTTACAATCAAAACACTTTCTTTCCAACATTACAAGAAAGGTAAAAACATGCTTTTTGTTTCTTTTTTGTATAAAATTTTCATAATTAAAACCACCAGTGAAATATTGTAGAAGCTTGATGGTGAAACAATAAATGTTTTATTGGTTGTCAGTGGATTGTGTGAAAGTTCATTTCATTCATCTTAAAATCCTATTTTATTGGTGTATTAGTAGAGTATGAATGATTTATTGAAGTACAGTCTAGGTATTTACAATCACTGTGCATAAATTTAAACTTGCTTCGTGTCATCTCACTTGGCAACCAGGGAATGTCGACTCATTGTAGACTTTCCTGGTAATAGACAAATGAAAGTATAAATAAATCAATAAATAAATCAACCAACCAAACAACCAACCAACAAACCAACCAACCATATTTTCGTTTGATAACTGCAGTTGTGCATAGTGGGTAATTCTATTTTCAAGGGATTTTCATTTTTGCCTAAAACATAATTCAGATATTATTGTACTATATACTTTGATTTATTCAGCAAGAAATGTACAGAAATTCAAAGAACTCTGATTTCAGCAGAAAGAGATATCAAGGAAAATAGTGAAATATTTATGATTATGAATATTTTGTTACATTAATTCATATTGACTTTTAAAAAAAATTTCACCAAGAATTAGTGAGCTGTGGGTATGCATGTCAGATTTCTCCTTGATGAAACACTTCAAACAGACAGAACTGTCTGATATGTACTGATAATTTTACACTGGAAACATATGTATAGAGGGCGCCCTCACTTTTAGCTGAGAATGACCTAATTATTTTTCCTATAAATCTGACATGTGCTCAAATGCTCGTCTTTGAAATAGATTTCTATAATGGTATCTGTATGGTATGTTACAGTGGTGTGACATTTCAGCATATTCACATTCTAAGGAGACCCAACCTTAACATTTGATACTTGACTATAATTAATACAACTACTAAATATAATGATGACATCAGAGGTATACAAGTAAAATACAGCATACTTGTAATATTTAAAATAGCAATTAAATCATGTTTACCATTCTTTTACTTAAAGTTTTAAATTTGCATGGTATAATTGTGGCTGGGACCTGACTTTAATAATAACTTATTAAAGTTGTATTCAATCAATGTCACACATTTGCTCTAGATTTACAATGTCTCAGATTTTACGAGTTGGCAGGGGTCAAACTTCAACTGATAAAAAACAAGATAAAAGTGAAAATGTCCCAGATTTAGACATTGGCAGGTCAACCTTGAGTTACAATTACAATGCCCCAGATTTAGACATTGGCAGGTCAAACATGAGTTGCAATAAAGACATTGTGGCTTAACCATGTTTAATATAGCAAATCTGCTTGCTTATACTACCCTGCCTTTACAGTGAAAAATATCACCACCGTCAACACTTAGTATGTGTTCAGAAGATTTAATCGGAATGAAGAGAAGTAATATTTCATTATCTTCTGTGTCTGTCAATAGTCATTGTATACATCAATTTTAACCTGATGTGTTAATTGATTTATATTTGCAAAATAAAACACACTTAAAATATTTACACAGAATATTTAATAGTGTTATCTTTCTTTTGATAGTGTTACTATATAGCAAACACTTTGAATGGATTGGATTTCAAACGACCAATTAAACAAACAGATCTCTGAGCATTATTGTGTACAAGCACACAAGGCCTACATTTTTTTTGCCAAAAAATGAAAAGTGTTGGCATTGAGTTCATTGTTAAAAATGCCAAACAAAGAATCAAATTTGAACCTGACTAATACTTTCATGAATTTAGGACACATTTATGATGGATTGGATTTCAAATGACCAATTAAAACAATCTGTATATTCAAATCTCTGAGTATAGTTGTGAAAATGCATATAAGGCCTTCTAAATTCAAAAAGTGTAAAAGTGTTGAAGCCAAGCAAAGTATCAAATTGTAACCTGACCACTGCTGCATTAATGGAAGGTACAGTTGTACTACTGAACCTAATCGAAATCATTTCTATTTATTGAAATAATGACAAAAAAAAATCATCATTACTACTTATCATTCCTATATTCATTTCTTGACATGGAAATATTTAAGGATCTGGCAAAATGTTAATATATGCCAATATTTAGTTTGTATGTAAGGGAAAACTATTATGTTATAGGGTCACTCTAAATGAACATTTGCAAGTGTGACATCAAACGTTTAACACCATGTCTTTGTCAATCACAGACTTCTTCCCAAAAATAAGTTGGTGTTTATTGGCAGCAGTTTATTAATATTATACATGTCCAAGTTGAAATATGGTACATTGGTCATATCAGGATGCTACTAGTACTACACAAGGGAACCATTCTAATAGTTAGGGTTTTACTTATTTGCATGAACAACTTTTGGGTCATGATTTCTCATGGAGCTCGATGGATCTTGAGATTCAAAACTTTGGATAGCCTCTAGACCTCTGACCAGTACTAGTAGTACTAGTACTAGTAGTGGGGTAGAAGATAGTTTGGATGCCAACTAGACTAGCTAGGTAGAAGAGCAACTGTGAAATTACTAATTTATAAGTGGTCCGCCATGTTTGATTCAAATGTGGTAGAAGGAGTCTCTCAATGTTTGGAACACAGGGACACTAATATATTGTCCTATCGAAAATATAACGTAGAAAATAAGAGCATTCACAGTTGGGGAGTGTACCGCAAGGTGGCGGAATAAATACCAATACTAATTTACTATAAACTTTTTATTTTAACTCGAGTAATTAATGCATAAACATGATATTATTGATAAGCTGCACAATCATCATGAGTGTAGACTACCCAGAGACGATGCTTACCTGTTACATTATGAAATGTATCTGACAGATGATGACGATCGCGTTTAAACAGCACTTTAAATTCGTGTACTACACGTTGAACATTCAGCCTGCACGTTGCAGATTATGAACTCGTGTAACCCCTAGCTGAGGTCAAAGGTAAACCAGTCATGTGATCCTAGATCCTGTGGGCTCATGTAGATTGTAGTGCTAACATATGACATCTTCAAGCCCTAATACTTGAGATCTGTCTGTCTCCAGCCACGACCGCGCAAATATTCAATTTTCATTTTTGTAACACAAACCAGGATCTAGAAGGGAGGTAAACAACAAAAGATGGCTCAAGTGGCTGAGTATGGTTCATGGAAATCACCAATAACAAGTTCGATGGTGACCCATGGAGGTGTAAGTTTTTCAGATGCAATGACACAGATTGATACTGCAGGGCAAGAATTTGCAGGTGGGTGGGTGTGTGTGTATACGAAGATTTCTGTGAACTTTTTTTTATTTGATAACTCTGTTATATTTTGAACTTTTCTCCTCTATCTGTCGTATTGGTAAGTCTTTGAATGACTACATCCAATAAATTACATCATGTCTTGCAAATTCATTCACGTGGAATTCTGTATGTCTGTCTGTGTGCCTGTTAATCCTGCTTACAGACGGTGCACGAGAAATAGGAGGGACAATTGTCAGAATCGAGTCCCTGATTACTCCGTATGCAAGCAGGATTATGTACCTGTGCGCTATCATTACAATGAAATTTAATTTAATGTATTCTAATTTTAACTATTGCATTCTCGATTTTGTTTTAATTGTGGTTTCACCCAGAAAAACGTATAAAATGAAACGAGAAGCAAATAGAATCTAATACCAAACGTGTAAGTCAGCTTTTATAGTGTGATGGCCAATATGTCATAATAAATTGTACTGAGTAAATTATATTATTATTTTTGTCATACAATTTGCTACTAAAGTGTCTGTGATGACTTCATTTGTAATTCAATCCTTTCAACTGTAGGGTCTATGATTCAACTCCATTTGAAAGTGCCCAAACTTTATTATTTTTGATTTATATATATTTGTAACATTCACAACAAGATAACTGATTGGCTGGAAACAATATAATTGATAATTCCGGAGGACTTTACATTTCATGTCTGCAAAACAGACTCAAATTTAAAAGCGAATTCTCAGACCTTTGGAAAGTTGTTCATGTCTTTTGTGTGCAGAGACTGAACCAAGGACAAATGCAGATACAATCAAGGACAAATGCAGATACAATTACACTTCTGAATGTATTATCTTTTCAATCTAAGCTGAATTGAAAGAAAGTTGTTTTGGTTATAAAACAAGTACTAATTTTAAAAGATTTTTGCAGCCATCAAGGCCACTACCTGGGTGTTTAACATATTTAATAATATATGCAACAAGGGCCTTTCTACATTCTCATATATCTCCCTTTCTTTGAGCAAGCATTTTCAGATATAGACAGTTTAGTTTTTGTATTAGTAAGAGTATTCTGGTGTAGCTATTCATGTTGTCTATTTTTGATAAAACATTTTGGTTGAAGACCTGAGTGTGTACAAGATATTGCTGTCCACAGAATGCATATCATCCCATCTGTATAACTAAGTGACAACATTCATTTGAATAACAGAATATTTTTCTTGTTTGGTGTCTTTTGTTTCTCAGACATTGTCTATTGGTTAGAAGCAAGAGCTGATGAAAATGGCCGAGTTGTTCTTTGTTCAAGACGACTTGGTGCTGAGAAATGTGAATCTTGGACACCAAAGGATTTCAATGTACGCAGCAGAGCTCATGAATATGGTGGAGGAGCATTCTTTGTACATGGAGGAACTGTATACTTCTGTAACTTTGCTGATAACAGACTTTATGCACAGAAATCACCAACTAGTGATCCTAAGCCACTTACTCCAGCTGACAAAGGGTGGCGGTATGCAGATGGACAGTTTATTGGAAAGGTAAAGTTATTGAAATGAGTAGATGTTACTGGATTTGTTTTCAGAATACAGCTCTTTTGCAAGAGATTCAGAAAATAATTCAAGGGTGATGGATTCAACTCTCCCCAGTCTCAACTCATCCCAATTTCAACTTGCCCCAATTCCAGTGCATTGGATAAGTGGGCTGGCTCTATGCACTCAAGGTACTGATTATTTGTGTTTTATTATTGTTCATCAGTATATTTTAACATCAAATGTCTGGTTTGCTTACCAAAATGATTGTAGGGATAAACCAAATTGAAAGTCAATATATTGGACTCACAATGTTTTTATGTCTAAAATAAGAAAACATGACCATATCACAAATCCTAACACAACTTCACTGCCTTCCAGTAACCTACAGAATTCAACTTTTTACTTACAAATCTATAAACAGACTTACACTTGAATACCTCACTGAACTCATTCTGTGGCATGATTACACACACACACACACACACACACACACACACACACACACGCACACGCACATGCACAAGCACACGCACACGCACGCACCACGTTCTAGTCATCATGAACTCACACTCAACATGCTGATAACCAAACTTAAATCCTGATCATCCAACTACACTTCTGCAACCCTTCGAAATCAACTACCAGTCAACATCAGTATAACACCAAATATTGGAATCTTTAAAATAATACTTAAAACCTATTTTTCCAGAAAACATATCTATGACCTGCTTATTGTACAGTACCAGAGAGCAATTTTAATAGACACTACAGGCCGAAATCTTTTTATCATATATAAAATATTTTTTGAAAAAGAAAGAAATACACTGCTGTGACACACACATTTAAAATGGCAAAACTTTATTGCAATAAAAAATTTAGTGCCATGTCTCAAAGTATCACATTAAATAATCAAATTGTGGAAATAGTAATCGTACCAAACTTTGTATTTTATCATTTGAATCTTTAAGGCTGAGAAGACATAATAGTAAGCTTTTTGATCAGATGGAAAGAGAACAAATAGGCAACAATGTTTATTAAATTTTCCACAGTCCCTCTATGCAGTATGAATTTTTGCATTAGACTTAATGATGTATAGTCAACCAAAATAAAACTAGGGAAAATGTCATTAGCTGATAAATGGTGTGCATTCCTGATTTTCATATATATATTATGCATATGTAAATTATATTGCAAAGATCTGCAAACTACTTTACTATGTGATTTTGAGTGAGGCGAGGTTCAATTGAGATGAGTTAACATGCTAAAATTGGGATGAGTTATAAAATTGGGACATGTTGAAATTGAAATGATGTGAATCGCATTCGTAACTGAAGGCAGATCTATAAATTGATGATGCATGTGGACAGGAGGGATTGAAACTTTGCTTCGTCATCCTAATGAAACTTAACAAATACAGACAAACACAAAAATGGAACAAAAAGTATTGATCTGTGATACATTGTTTTGAAAATGGACATTTATTGGACATTTGTTTTGTAGACAATGGATAGCAATATAGTTTCTCACCTTTTTTTATTTCTGTCTTTAGCTTGAGCGTATTGTGTGTGTTCGGGAAGATCATAGTGGGATTGAAAGTGGAAAAACCAAGGAAGCTGTCAATGCTATAGTTATGATAAAACCAGAGACTCAAGAACAAGTGATTCTGGTATTGTACTGTTCTTACCTTTATATATTTTAGAAAATTTAAATTCTCAGAAATTATTCTAATTTATTTGTGTGCTCACATTTTGATGGCCATTCTGTGTTTTCAACAGATGAAACAAAATAAATGAACTATCACAAGATAGAGATGACTTTGTGACACTCCGACAGATGGTGAAATTATAATTTACTTATCAGTACTATTTTCTGTATTGAAGGAATTCTGCAGCAAAAATATACTCAAAAGTAAATGTATGAAAGCTAGAAATGAACCTTATTTTCACATTACATCATCAAATTCTAAGCTGGATTAGAGAAATAGAGGCCGTTAAATGTATTTTCATTCTTTCTGCATACTTCAGACTAACATTATGTTATTTGGGTGTCTATTCTAATTTTACACCAGGCTTCTGGAGCAGATTTCTATACCAGTCCTAAAGTGTCACCAGATGGTACAACTCTTACCTGGATGCAATGGAATCACCCAAACATGGTAATGTACTTCAGTGGAACGATTCTGCTATATTTGGTTGACAGTTTTCCATATTTGGCATCACCATGACAACATTTGTGTATTCTGTATCATCATGATATGTACCACTTGACTCAAACTAATGCAGATGTATTTTAAATGAAAATAATTATGTTTATGCATGTGATAAATACTATGAGTATGGTTGTGAATGTTTCTAAACAGTGAGTCACCTTCAAGTTAACTCTCCCTATACATAGGAATCAGGATGTAATTACATAGAGTTACAGAAACCAAGTCATTTAGGATATCTCAAAATGAATAATTCAAGTCACCCAGATCTACATGACAGCACAGTTATTGTGCACTCTAGCTAATAAGAAATATTTTTTGTTTTGGTCAAAATGATAAAAATGAATACGTTATATGGAAATATTGAATTTGGTTGCATTACAAGACGAAATTACACTGTGTCAGTGGTGTGTCAAATTGGCTCCGAATGAGTGCATACTAATCGCTGTCCAGAAGAGTGAATAAATGAAAAATTTTGTCAGAGTTATTGTTTCATTTAATATTTTGTATACTTTTTTGTGTAGCCATGGGATTTGACTGAATTATGGACAGCCAAACTTACATCAGATGGTGTGGTCGAAGGATCCAAGAAACAGGTAAAGAGAACAGGTTGAATGTACAACTTTGTACTGTCAGTGGAACTATAGTTGACAGCCATCTTTGATATCAGTTTGTTATACACAAATGTACTAGTCAAGGAAAGGTTACAAACAAAGTCGAATTTCATTGAATTATTTAGAATAGTGCATTCTGGTACTACCAGTATTTGTAAAGTATGGAGTATACAGAAAATGTTGATAGGAATTTGGTACTTGTTTAATAATGAGTGTTGACAAAAGTGAATGTTTACCTTGTAGATAAACATAGGTGATGTAAGCGTTATACAACCAAGATGGTCACCAAGTGGGGACCTGTACTACATCTCTGATTCTAGCCAATGGTGGAACCTTTATCATATGAAGTCGGATGGAACTCATAATGCTATTGCACCACAGGAGAAAGAAATTGGAGGTCCACATTGGATTTTTGGAAACACAGCATATGCATTTGATCCACAGGGAAGTGGTAAAATAGCTATGACTTATGGTGGGGTAAGTATATCAGTATACACTATTGTCAAAAAGGAATTAGAAAACTGGAAAAACCCTCCACATTTTTCACTTTGCAAAGTTTCAAACATATTGTTACTGGGAATCTTTCCATTCTTCTGTTGATTTTATGTTGGTCAGTTTGAATGTTATATATGTGTTGCATGGGTTATGTAATGTACTAGACAAAATTCCTCAGTCGTAGATGCATTGGTTCACATAATTTTTTAAAGCAAATTTCCTTCAAGTGCACGTATAGTCAGAAACAATTGACCCATCAAATTGTGTTTGTATTATTTACAGACTCTAGAAATATATGACATGAACACCCAGGAAACAAAAAAAATAGAAACTGGTTTCAAATCTCACAGTGGACTGTCCTATTCCTGCGATGGTTATGTGTATTGTATTGGTGGCAGTCCTGTACAGTTTCACTGTGTTATTAGAGTGAATGTGTCCACAGGAAAGGTAAAGTATTATTCTGTACACTGTACAAACATGATATATACAATCTGTTATATTGTTATATTATCAATACAGCATAGTTATATTATAGGATAGAATTTGATGTTGAATTCGATTTTATCAAATAACTATTTCCTTTAATATTGAAGTATGTGTTTTATGGTTTCACAACTCTAAGCTGTGATGTGAAGCTTTGTAGTCTACTCACGTCACAGACAAGGAAACGTTTGTATGTGGTCTACCATTTATGTCTTCAGGTTTAGCGTAGAATGGAGATTTGTCTTTCATACAGGTCAGCTTATTGACTGAACAATTAAAAGTTTTAAAGACCTGCAAAATATGCTTCCTTACTTGGAAAAAACAAAGATGAAATGTATGGTCAAAACAGGGTTGCATGTAACGTAACTGCACAACATAGACTAACTTGTTAGACATTTCACATTGCTTTTGTTTGTCACTATTATTGATGTACACATTTTCTTGCAGACTGACATTGTAAAGGAGTCTAGACCAATGACTGTAGATGAAGGGTACTTATCTATTGCTGAACCCATCACTTTCACCACAGCAGAAAATAAAACAGCCTATGCATTTTTCTATCCTCCTAAAGTGAGTAGGAATTTCTTTTCCAATTCATTCATATTGACTGAATTTGAAGTAAATGTAAACTTACCGAATTTATGATATTTCAAAACGTAATTATGCATCATTCTACAGAACGATAGAAATGAAGTTATTACTAATAAAAGCTACTTAATATGCAGATTCAAACAACACAAGTCCAAATGTATCAATTGTAAACCTGAAAGTTGTACAAGGAGTGCACCGATGACAAGTGTTATTGTTTGAGATTTGATGGTGACCAAATACCGTAGTGAAATACATCGTAATTTGCAAATATCAAATTTGATTATTAAATACCATTCATTTATTATTTACATCAAGTTGAAAACTGTCATGATTTCAGAACAAAGACTACAAAGCTCCTGCTGATACCCTACCTCCATTATTGGTACAAATTCATGGTGGGCCTACAGCAGCTTGTCAGCCAGATTTGAATCTAAAACATCAATATTATACAAGTCATGGCATTGCTGTCTTGGATGTCAACTACCGTGGTAGTACTGGTCATGGAACAGAATACAGAAATGAGCTGAGAAGAAAGTATGTAGTCTGAGTAGTTCATGAAGATAAACAGTTTTGTTATGTTTTAAATAATATCACAAAATAGGATGTCTTGACTATGAACAAATGAAATCGGACACCACTCAGGAAATAGACACTTTCATAAATTATCGGTTCTGGAGAAGTGATTTCAAGATTTTCTATCACAAACTATTACTTGAGATTTCAGAGAAATGTCAAGTTGATCTTGTGTCTTTATAGGGTACCCTTGCTCCTAAGTGCTTATTCCCTACAGTATAAAACATCTTATGAATATTTATTGTTCAACCATGAATATATTATTTCTACTGACTCCCATGAGGCCTTGGCCCATAGCAAAGATACCCTACTTAGGCATAAGATCAACTTGGTGTTTCTCTGAAATTGCAAGTAATTGTAGGTGATGTAAAATCATGAAATGACTCTCCAGAACCCATAATTTATGAAAATGCCTTTATTTCCTGGAGTGGTGTTTCTCTTTATATAAGTTTAGCCCTTTAAAGGCTGGTTTTGTGCTGAAACCAAGTCCTTGGAGAAACAGAGAGGACTCATTTGAAGATCATGCAAGTCTCAAATATCAAGTACTATGATAATAATGATCATACTTGCCAATGCAATAATTTTACCGTTATTAACAGGCATAGCGTCTCAAGTGGATCAGATAAATATTCTAGTAGTGAAATCTTGAAGAAATCACACCGTATTCCATTAAATCTTGATAAAATAACGTTTTTGTTTTACAGCTGGGGAGTGCATGACATTGAAGATAGTTGCCATGGCGCTTTACATATGGCTAATGTTGCCAAGAGAGTTGATCCAAATCGTTTGGCTATATCTGGAGGTTCTGCTGGAGGCTATACAGTACTTGCCTGCCTTACATTCAAGGATGTCTTCAAGGCAGGTATGTCATAAATAAAATACATATAATGCAATATCATGCAAATGTTATCATTTAATTTCTTTGGAGTTTCCATCGTATACATGATATTTGTGATAATTTTTTATGCTTTCAACACCCTTCTAATGAAAAGTTGAGTAGAATATAGATAGCAGCAAACAAACAAACAAACAAACAAACAAATGATGCTTATTTTGCAGTGTGTTTGAATGTA
Organism: Glandiceps talaboti; assembly: GCF_964340395.1. Taxonomy (NCBI): domain Eukaryota; kingdom Metazoa; phylum Hemichordata; class Enteropneusta; family Spengelidae; genus Glandiceps; species Glandiceps talaboti. The sequence goes on along the minus strand of NC_135550.1, from coordinate 26,891,899 downwards.
ACAAATTAGCAAAGAACTGTCATTCTGTCTCAGAGCTATTTTCCACCTTTACTAGTTTTCCAATTTTTTCACCAGGTGTGAGCCGTTATGGAATCGGTGAGTTAGAAGCCTTAGCACAAGATACTCACAAGTTTGAAAGTCGTTATCTGGACTCACTACTCGGTAAATATCCTGAAGAAAAACATATATATGTTGACAGATCTCCTATCAACAGTGTAGAAAAACTCACTGTACCAGTGGCATTCTTTCAAGGTGAAGATGACAAGGTAGGTCAAATGTCAAAGGTCATATGTGAATTTATATCAATACAATGTAATGAGTATTCAAAATAAAAACATGTGTATGTGAAAAGACAAAGTCCTATCACATTTGCACTTTGAAAGGGGAAAGTAACATTTTATGCAGGGGGTGATTTTGTATCACATTATATGAATTTTGTAGAATGGCATAATTTACGTAGAGCTTTGATTATAGAAGTTCAGTGAAGTAGTTGTTTCATGTGTTCTGGATGAGCCTGTGTATGTTTCATTGAACAGAATATGGCATGATTATATATTTTAATGTTATTCTTATAATATATTTGAATTTTATCAAATCTTCTGTCAATTACTGCCATAATTTTTAACAAATCAAGATGTTTTTTTCATATATTACACATAAAACTTTCATAAATTAGAAAATGATGACATTAGGCTCTGTTCATTTCCCTTTCTCTAAGTTCAGTATTTACTGACTAAAAATATGAATAGATACACATGATATTTTCATGACGGCCAAAAATTCCATGTATTACAGCCTTTTTCTTTTTCAAAATCTGTGATATCCTTGCATTTTACCAATTAGTTTCCTGATGTTTAAAGGTCACCATGGCAACATGATTGTGAGTTTCACATATGCAATTGAATAGGTTTCTTTTCTGGCCTAAAGCACTTGTTTTGTGATCACACATTTCAACAACAGAACCAGGATGTCAGTTTCAGAGTCGTCTTATCTGTCCTTGAGGATTTCTACAGAAACAAAGCAAATATCTAAATGAAATAGTGAACAAAGATGAATATTGGTACTACTTATGAGAAGTTGGAGAAATGACATTCAAAATGTTTTTAGTTTGAGCCACAGTTTGCTTACTGCACAGTCATTGCAGTTTGATGTAGCAAAGTATGTCAGTTCTTTATTCATATCTGCAGACTATCTTAGTTGAATTGTGTTCTTTCTTGGCAAGTTGTCTTAAACACCAAATCCTTACCATGTTAATTCTCCTTATGTGTGTTCTTTCTTGGTAGGTTGTTCTACCAAACCAGGCTGAAATGATGTATAATGCTGTCAAATCTAAAGGCATACCAACTGCATATGTACTTTTCCCAGGTAAAACTATATAGATGATGTAATTACATTTTTAGATTCCTGGACTCTGTAAGTTGGTATTTTCTGCCAAAAATGGCTTTACAGGACAAAAGAACAAGTGCACCATGTAGATTTTAATACCTGACTGTGTTTATGAATACTTGACATGTTCTTCAAATCTCTGTCTGCAGACTTTTTAGGAATAAGTCTCAATGAGTCACAACAGCAAGCAAAATACAGGTTTTGTCAGCTGCAAGTATTTTTTGTGACGTAATAATTAGTATTATGATAGAAATTTTACCAGATTTTGACATCTATCGGCATTCAGAGAATACAGAATGTCAGTTTTACATAATCTCCAACTCATACATTTGTATGGTAGTTTTTATTATGGAAATACACTATGCTGGCAGGATTTGATAAAAGATTTCTACACTCAACAGAAACATGTAGAAATTGCACATTTTAGCAATATATCTAGCAAAATGACATTTTTGGTTTATTGAACCATGCAGAAAGCATGTAACAAGAGTTGAAATAACATTATCAAATATTACAGTTATAGATACCTGAAGTGACTTTTGTTAATTGGTTATTCATTAGCAACAGTCGTTCTTCGTTTTGATAATATTTGTATTCATTTTGAAGGAGAGGGACACGGTTTCCGCAAAGCAGAGAATATTCAGGCTGCACTTGATGGAGAGCTTTATTTCTACAGCAGAGTGTTTGGTTTCCAGCCGGCAGAAACACCATACAAGGTAAGTGACCATTTTTGACAACTATTGGTACATTCACTTAGTTTGCTGTGTTGTAGTATAAAATAGTGTAAATTTGTGTCCAGAGATACATACCTATAACCCAAATTCACAGTTCCCCCCTCTTGTACACTATATTGACAATATAGCCAACTTTTTATCTCGCCTAAATTTTTATTTTATCAGACATGAGCCCTGAAACTTCACTATATGCCTACAAGATATAATACTACTACTGTTGAGTGATCTGGGTAAAGACATGTTTATATCAAAATTGCTAAAAATGAACCTGATCAAACAGATAGGAAGTATAAGTTATAAAAATTGATATGATCTTATCATAATTTTGTATTTCAGATGGAAATTGATAATCTGGCATCAGCCTGAAATCTACACAGTGTACTGAAGACTTGTCAAGTTAATCATTGGAGAAACTTCAACTCACTAAAATCACACTTTCTTTTGGAAATCACTGGAAAAAAATTCCTTATGAAAATTTTGTTTGACTTCAGTTTATGAAATAATACCGTCAGCTTATTAATATTTTCTGACATAAACAGAGTAAGTGGAAATATTTGGCTTCCTGTACAAGAGGTGCTTATAATTCAATTCAATCAATCTCTACATGAACTATTAAACTAATTGTTTCAATAAAAATGTCAATTTCACCATGTTGTAAAGGGAATATATTTGCTGGTTTTTTTTACAGACTGTAAAATGTCCATATCAAATATGCAAGAGTACGTTATGCCATGTAGTGTCTTGTTTCTTTTTTACTTGTGAAACATTGTTTTATGAAGTTTACAATTCATCCGGTATTTTGTTGGGATACTGAAGAAATTATAAGATTATTTGCAACATACTTGATAAACAGCATACAGCACTTTCAAATTCATTGATCAATTAAAAATCAATTTCTCAAGATGTCTATATGATGTTGCATTATACAATGTGTGTTTGTGTGTTGTCACTACAGTGCAGTGTAGCATTTGTGGGTGTTTTGGTCAGGCAAGACCTCAATACAAAATTCTGACAACCAAAACTGATCATAATATATTGCTTTATTGGTTGTTATCTTTCAAGTACAAAGTATATTTCAGGAACTGTCTAACAAGTAAAACTACATGTCAAAGTTTTTTATACTGGCTATGTGAGAAACCAGTCATCTATTTGTTTTAAAATCTTTGAAAGCCAGGTCTCTGTTGTTGTGTCTGTTGTTGTTGTTGCTGTTGTCTCTGATGAAATAAATCTTCATAGGACTTGATAAGAATACTGGTTTTAGGACCTGTCTTCCAAGTGACGCCATGTTCATCTTTCACACTGGCTGCCACGGTAACATTGTGTGTACCAGGAACAGGAAAAGCCAGCAGAAATTGTACACTAAAATAGTCATTATGTGGCTCCACAGTTTCATGCATCTCATTGGTTGATGTGTCTCCAGATGGCTACAGATAAATGAAAAGTTGATATCTTGCAAAATATTCTAAAGGTGTGTGTATAAATTTGATCATATATTCGTTAACATGTTAAAGAATGGCGTAATGACCCACCATGCCTTGGTGATCGATTGTATAATGGCGGGCCGTTTAAATGTGGACGTTTTTCTTTTGAAACACATTAGAAAACTCATTTTGGATTAATGTTGTTGTAGATTAGTTGTCAGGTAGGGTCAATTGTTTTCTAAGAGTGTCATGGTGGTTATGTTTTGGTTGTATTTGCTGATTTTGGAATTAAAGGAGATTGTTGAAATCAATGTGTATCTTAGGCCGTTTCCCAACTTTAGAATTTTTCTGGAGCAATCACTGGCGATGGTATTTTTAGAATATCGTTAATACCTAACAACATCATTATTTTGTATTATTATCATCAAAATCGGAATAGAATATTAGCTCACAAAATGACTGTGATGGCATCGTAAAATTACCAGAAGACACTTAGAGTTCAAAGGTCAACGACAGGACTGTGTCTTAAAGCTACAGCATCACATCTTAAGAATTTTGTGCTAACACTGGCTCTTCAGTTTGGCTCTGTGAACTCTAAATCTATCTATTTTTTTTTACCTTTACTACATCCTGTTGTTTTTGTAACCTTGCAATACACATTGAGGACACAGTCAGACATACTTCTTTCACTTTCCGGAACAAACCTACAAGTCAAACAGAAGTAAACTTTGACTGTGAATTTTTCTAAATTGTGGAGTTGATGAAAATATATACAGTGTTAGACTGGTAAAATGAGTACTGTTTGCAAGAGAAAACGTAATTGTAAATAACTTTGAATATCAGCAAATACTCATAATAACATGTTTCCACAGTGATGTTTAATACGATGGATAGATTATTGGGTGATAAGAAGTCCCTAATTTGAATACCAGCTCTATCAAAAATGCCAGATCAAAACATTTTGCAAAACATAATAATCCTACGATCACACTTAGTTGGCTGTGGCGTATCATCTTAGCTGACAGGGATCTATCAAATATCAATGCACTCACTAGACAGTGCCACTGTTATGGGAAATAAAAACCTTTAGAAGGAAATTATGCAATGTAATGGAACAGAATGATGAAATAATAAACATACCGTGTCCATTACACATTTACTATTCACAGAGACTGACTTTCACTGATTTCTGAGACTATACTGGATAGTAATTATCACATACAGCTAGACTAGGGTGTTTATTTCATAATATCATCAGTATGAGAAAAGATCAAAGTTCACAAAAGTTTACTCGGTTACTTCTGTTTTCTAATTCTACAACACCTACATGGCACAACTACCTACCTGGTTTACTGCCATGCTGTACAACACCTTCTATTTTCAGTGCTAGATGTGTATCATTCTGTACTGGTACTGGTTCACCAGGATTTCTAGGGGTTGGTGATAATGCTAGCTAAATGTAGAAAGCAAAGATCATTATCATCATCATCATTATTATTATTATTATTATTGGTATTCAACTTAATTATAACATTTCTTATTTGTAAATAAATTCACACCCAACTATAAGACATAGATATATTAATATATTAATAACATTAGTCTGTAAGATGAGAGATGTTGTGCCTCTGTGTCAGATACCACTCGAAAAAGAATCCTGATCAGGGCTGAACAACACAACACGTATCTTACAGTTTAATGTTACTTGTAACAGATTATGAAATAACACAGGATGTAAGTGTAATTGAGTACGATCTACAAAATCAAACGACTTCAGTTTTTGCAATGACGTACAAAATCAAACAACTTCCGTTATCACAATGATGTACTTTGACAACTTATACTGGAAATGAATACTTGTACCTGTACATCAAATCAACAAGTGAGCGATACATTTGTCATTTTTCACAAGTTATGTGAAATCTCTCACCTTAATGCTTGTTGACTGCAGACTTTGAAAGAAATATCTTGGAAAGCCTAGTGGTACTTTAAGAAGTTGAACTGATGCCTTGAATAAACACTCAGTATGCTGTTGAAAGAAATCAAAAAGTGATTCTTTGGTCATTGGAACTCAGCAATATGGTGTGATAACTCATGTAACTACCAGTAAACTGCACATATTTGTAGTTTTTTTAATGCTAGTCAGTATATGGTATCGGGGTAATTGTAGAATAGCAACCATTCAATGTTATAAAACAGGAGTATGGAACAGGTGTATGAACCCGTTTCTTAAAGCTATCACTAATACTAAGTCTATATATGTACCAATTGTAGTCTCCACTGTTCTACACTTTCAACAGTATTACAAATTTATATTTTCTATGTGTTTATATCAAGTTAAAATGAAATACTACCCCCCCCCCCCCCCCCTCCCGATCACAAAGGTAACCTTATTACCAGCTATCATGGTAACGGAAATTCAAACTGCTACAGTTCTACTTCTTTAATACAATACAAGTCTCAATTCAAAAATAATTCTAACTAAAATCTCATCATTAAAAATATCTACTATTACAAAATAATATTTGAAATGATTGTAGTTTAATATAAAATGTATCTATATCACAAATTAGTACTGTAATAACTGTTATCACATGAAATTCATTCCCACAAATACTGTAGAGACTAACAATGGATCTTGAAATATATGCAGGGGGATTACCCAATAATGTTTCGGGAATCACTCAATGATAACTCATTACATAAACGATGTCACGCAATTGACCAAACCTGTATACATCATAAATGATGTCATTTTAATCAGTTGATTAATGACATTTTTCATGGTATGACTACTTTGTTGTTACTTTTCATTTTCTAGTATTTCACATTCATCATCATTATTGTAGTACACATCTGATGATTAAATTTAATAGTCTTCAAATGAGACCCCACCACATTTTATATACAATACGGTACTGTAATTACTACAGAAACAGTTGTTTCAAACATAGATCGTGGGTTGGTGGGTTGGTGGGTGGGGGACTTCAACAATGTCATCATAATGGCATGAATACATGCAGCGATTTAAATACCAACCCGTGATGCTTGTTTAAAATTAGATAATTGGATTTAACAGTGGTTCTAATTTTTACAATGAATTGACGGTAAAATCTATAAAATGGTGAGTCAGAAAAACAAGGAAAAAGACTCCCAAAACCCAAACTTACATTGTTCTGACCTTACTTAACAACAATTAAGGCCATTCAAAATACATGGGATAAATTTAAAACAAAAATGAAATTTTGTCATGATATAAGTAGAGATGTTATATTTCCTCTTCCTACTTTATACTTACTAGTTGTGAGACGGTAGCACCATTAGTCTTCTCTAACACTTCATGTACCGATTTAATCACTTCCTGACAGACATTTGACAGCTGGTTGCTATGGCCACTGTCGTGACTTGTGTCTGATGTGAATAAGTCTGTCTGACTTGATACCTTGTTACTGCCATCACAAAGAAGTAGAAATGGAAGTCTGCTTAGATGTCATATCAATTTCATGCTATAGTAATAATTAGTATTTAAGTATGAAATTCTACACCTCACTCTTTTATTGTACTTTGACTATAATCATACGGTGATGAAATTTTTACATAAAATTACATTATTTCAACCCGAGTTTTTTCCTTGTTTTCAGTTTTCAGATACACACACACAGACATGCACACACACACACTCACACACACACACACATATATATACACACACATACATACACACATACATACATACATACATACATACACATATACAAACAGACACACATAAAGAGACAAACACAAGCACACAGACATACACATACATACACACACACACAGACAGACACACACACACACACACATAATATAGATCTGGTCTGTCGAACACATTGTGTATGTATCTGTTTGTGGAGAGTGTCCATGCTCAAAGCAATGTGGCTGTAGTTGTCATTTATTTAGACCTGGAGTCACACATAAGGCCAGTATTAAAGTTTCCTAAATATTTGTTGTTCTTCACTCACTATAATCATACAAAGCAGACAGTCAAAACTAAAATACTATTATTTCAAACATTATTATGACATTGTTAGCAAAAGAGTATATACACTGGTGAGGTCTACTGAACAATGTGCATAAAAGCCACCATTTTGCTGGATTGTGTAAAATAACCTGTTGCCAAAGTAGTACTTTGATTTCTGTACTTTCCTAGTACTGTAACATTTCATGTGGATTTGATACTGACCTGTAGAGTTTATTGGTGAGTACCAACGAATCAATTGCATACACCATGAGGAGGCAAGTTTGCTGAAGTCTGGTAAAGTTATTCAGGAAAATGATATTCAATACATGATGTCCTCAAAAAATACTACTTCCTATTGAGTTGTTAACTAACTACTGTAATCGTCTGTTAACATTTAAAGAAAGACGTAGATAAAATATAAATCACTGTGAATTATGTTAAAATTTTGACTTTGAAATATGCACATCAAAAATACATGCTGAATGTATAACACAAGATGACTAAAGTAAACATGATGGGCATTCAATGGAAAAACTAGTACCCACTGTACTGTAACAATTACATGTTTGGTTGGCAGTGTGGTTTATATGGAGTCATTCAAATAGGAGAACATAGTTGTGTGTCACAATTCCATGAATGACTTCAAAAGAGTAGTGTTCACCCTCAATTTATAGTTCATAGGATATATATTTTGGATAAATATTGATGTATTGAATGTGATAATAGCAATAATTATACAAAATGTTAATAAATAAAATATCAAATATGGTTCATAATTATTAAAATCAACAACAACAACTTCTTCTATTGTAAGATGTGGAAATATATCTAGTTTCCAGCCTGGAAGTGTGGTACAAAGTGACAAAGGATACAATTCAATGTTTTCTAAAGTAGCTGGATCTGCATCAAATGAAGACTGTTGAAATTGACTAAACTGGTTGGCAAGTGTCTGGAATGATTCATAACAATGCTGCATCTATAAAGAGACAAACAAGGTAAGTAAACAACTTGGATATCTTTTAATGAGCCTTTCGTGATATTTTCTTTCTCCCTAGTGACTTGCCTGCCAATTAGTCTCACCAAATGTTACATTCTCAAGTTTCACATATTTGTCATCATACTTTGCTACCATTATTGCTATTCTTTATCAAGTAATGGAAATATAGGTGGCTGACATCTGGCATATTATTCATAAAAAAACGTTATCAAAAATATATTTCTGATTCTGTTTTGAAATACTCAATTCCCACGTGTCTTACCTGTGTTGCAAGGCGACCACACTTTTGAAGGTCTTGTCCAGTTGCCATGGCAACAGCTGGTGCAATTGCAGGAGGTGGACATGTTTTGATTGTCTGACATGTAACAATCAGCAGACTATGAAGGCTTAGCATTTCAGCTCTTAGTTTGACATATTTACACTGGAAATCCAGAGGGTAAGTTGGAGTTACGGCAGCCTATAACAAAATATGGACAAAAATAAAACTTCAGTCTTGTTCAGGGTTTACAAATAACACATGTACACAAAGGTTTCTGATCATTAGATCAGTATTGATGACAACCATCTTTTGCTGCCATGACAACAGCTGGTGATTAAAAACACGACAATGTACTATTTATTTGAATGGTAAAATAAGTATAATTTAGTATGAATTCAATATTTGTAGTAATTCAGTAATTAGGTTTTTTCTTTACCTACATGCATGTCAGTCTTACACAACAGTAGCAAGTAGATGAAGATGACAAGGAAATGACACCTCCTTAGGATGGTAATATACGTAATTCACAACTCCAAGATGAATAGGCAATTATCACATTGCAGTTTACTGCAGATCACACAAAAATCTTAACTCAAAATCAAAATCTAGCTATGAGGAAGAAAATCAGAACTGTCAAGCAATGAATAATAAATTTTGTATTTTATGTGTACGTATTAAAAAAATCTGAATGAAGTTCCTGCTAAATAAAAGAATATATTCAAAGGAAAGAAAAGTTGAGGCCAACAACAAATACAGGTTCAATATTTTATCACAGAAGTCATACATTAAAATATTGATTTTTACCGACTTAATGATATACCTTTTAAAGTGGCCATATGGATGAGAATTTGGTATTTATTTTGGATTTTTATTTGATAAAACAGCTTCATTATGTTTTTCTACTTGAAAAAATAATGTGAAATAACATACCAAGTTCATGTTCGCAACTCAATAAACTGCAAAACATTAAACAATGTGTAAAATGTTTGTTATTGTACGTACAATAACAAACTTTTTACACTTTTTGCATCTTTTTGCAATGTATTGAGTTATGAACACGGACTTGGTCAATGTTCTTTCACATTATTTTTTTCAAGCAGAAAAACATAGTGAAGCTGTTTTATCAAATAAAAATCCAAATTCTCATCCATATGGCCACTTTAACAGGGCAAAACCTAGTTAGAATTTTGGAAACCTTTTGAAGTGGATTTTATTGAGATCACCTAGTTTTCATTTGCATTACATATGGTTAGAGGCACATTGAAGCTATGAAGAAAAATAATATTCAGTTCAAATGATAGAAATATTGATAAATATTTCAATACATCAATGAAATTAAATATGTGAGTTAGTAAGTTTATTCACCATGTAATAAACGTTTGCTTGTCTTTGTTTTACATAGAGTAACAATAATACTGGACGCAAGTGATGAAAACATGAGAGTGAAACCAAAATTGACCCCTCTTTGCAATCCTCAAAACTGTATCAGCACAAACAACTATCTCATAAATGACAGCCCTTCTCAAGATTGAAATCGCTGACTTTATGAAACTTTCTTGGTCTTGAAAGCCAAAGTATAAATAGATGGCATAAACTGTAAGATACATCATGTTGTTCAGCTCTATCAGCCTTCTAAATCAGTGAGTGAGTGAGTGAGTGAGTGAGTGAGTGAGTGAGTGAGTGAGTGAGTGGTAGTTGATAACATGACACACGTTTTGTATCTTACAGTATAGTAACTATGCTATGACATATTGTGTTCACACCTACCTTTAAAGTCGCTATACCTCTTTGATAGTGTATTAAACTATCTTGAATTGACTTTATGGTCTGTGCCGGTCTGTAATCTAAGTCTCTCAAACACTCCTCCCCTTCACAAAAAAACTTTAAACTGTTTAACCAGAAGTAAAAGTGCTCTGAAGCAACCTGTATCAAAATGGAATTACAACTGTAGGTTATTTGATGACAAGAATATCACACGGTGCAAGGAATACATGACTGAAATACTAAATAATTAATTATATAAAACAAATCTCTGTCAAATACATTTTAGAAAGCGTGAATAAAGTTAAGAAAACTCATAGTATCAAAGTTACTTTATAATGGTTGAGTAAGTCTCAAATGATGATAAATACCAGTAAGCCCTTTTGGCTTTGTCTGGACTTTTGAATTTTGAATTTTTACATCAACGATTATTAAAAATGCATTCTGGAAATGATATTATGATCACATTTTTGTGTCTCGTAGCTTCTGTTTTAATGAAAGAATAGTTTGATTCAGAGTTTGAATCATGGAGAACAAAGTAAAGACCAGTCAGATTGGTATCTTATAAAAGACAATATTTATTCCACACATTCACATACTTCCTTGTCTGTGACACATTCAAGCTATACTTCTATCTTGTAAAGAGTGCAGGTTCTAGACACTCACATCACACTTCCATGTTACAAAGCTTCCATGACATGTAAAAAATATCATCTATAAACTGATTTCATTTTCACTTTCAGTTTACTAGAACTATTTAATCTTTTTTCTCCCAAGGATGTATTTGTTTGTACACAACATGTTGGGAGAAAGCGGATTAATTTGGACCTATCCACAATTTGAGTGTTCCTTATGTTAATGTTATATCTTGAACACATTGTATTTGACTTACCTTGGTGGTTAAACTTCCAAAGAGTTTGGCAGCTACTTTGTGATTTCCCTGTAATCAAACAATCACACATTCAATAAGACATAATAAAATACAGTTTTTAATTCACTTAAAATGTACCAATTGTTACCCAAGATGATCAACAAATTATTCATCATGTAAATAGAATAAGCAGAAGTCACCAAACAAACCGTACCTAAACCTGACCTTGACTGGGTAACAATTTGTTTCAACACTGCAGTCTGTCAGGGTACAGTGTTTGAAGTACTAGGTTGGTAGGATTGAAATGACTACTGCCAAATATACGAAAATAATTTCAGACGGTATTCCATAACACCTCACTGGTGATTAGCTTAAAGTATCACTAGCCAAGTGCATACAGTGTAATTAATACCCACCCTATCGCTTGTCACAAAGCCTTTGTAAACTACCTTTAGAAACAAGTTGTGCAGATAATAATAATGCAGCCACAACTTCAGCCTTGGGATTTACTGGGAAAATCTCTTACAACATAAGTACATTTTTTCCCATATGAAGATTCAATTCACATACCTGATAATGTTTTTCCTTTCTATGTATATGGATATGTGAACAGACTTACCTGCCTGACTGCCTGTCTGCAAACTTTAAACACTGGCCAATAAGAGGAGCTTTTTTGTAACTCTTCAGTGACAACAGCTGATAACTGTACATCTGGACTACTCTTGCTGGCAACCAATAGAATTGTTGCTAGGTATACCTATGACAGCATGAAAAAGATTTGACAAATAGTACAAGTACACCAAAATCAAATAAAAGTTATCACTTGGTTTTCATAAATATCTCGCAGAGGAAAATTTGGGCCATTTATAACAAACAGGAAATGATCTCTTTGATAACACTTTGCAACTTGTTTTTGGTATACTGGATACAGATCTGTCATTCTGCAAAAGTACACATATGTTGCTACTCAAACTCGATTATCCTACAGGGTTTGACAAGATTACCATTCTCAACACTTGAGGGCGCTGTTCAAAACAATCTGAACATAGTGCTTTGCATAATAAATTTGTGTAAACTATCCTTACCATTAGATTGGCTTGACTCTCATCCTCAGTATTCTGTGCTACTACTTTGAACATTTGAATTATATCTGAAGTAAGAGTGACTAGTATCTCTGGTTGGTAAGTACCAATGGCAGCTAATGATTGGCAGAGGAGAACAGCTACATTGCCTACAAGATGGTTGATAAGATTGCATGTTATGTTGTGTGATTATGTGTATGCACATATCTACACAACATTTACTTACAGTATGTGTACTTTGGATAAATCTGTTTTCTATGAAAATTGGACATACATCCAAATCTGTACTCTTTGTATGTATAAGGACAAAAAGTTCGGCAATGAGAATAAAACAGAAGAAAAGGTCAGCCTTTATCCATGTAGCCATTATTTCTAGACATGATGGATGGAATTTTCCCATTTCAGCTTTCTTTTTTTTTTTACATTGTTACTCATGTTCTTATACTGTTAAAACATTCTAATTCTATTACATTTTTTATAACAACAAACTGACGTTGACGTACCTGTCACTGTTGTAAGTGTTGTAGCAATTGCTTCTACTAATTCGCCAGCAACAGACGGACATGATTTGCAGAGATGACTTACACAACACAATACTGTCTGTTGGATTTAATAAGAAGACAAAATAGGTAAGCACATAATACCTACTATATAATCAACTACTAATATAATTACAACAATCAATCAATCAATCAATTGACTACACTTGGACTGAAAAAAACACCATTCTATCATTCTGCATTTTTTTATCACCCTACAAAACATGTTTCCCTTTCAGTGAAAATACACATCTTCCAACTATTCAATAATTTAAAAAAATACGACACAATAAAATTCACAACCAAAGTTTACCTTTAGAGCATTTTCTGCCTGTTTGCTACTGGACGAGGCACAACCAATAATAAGTGCTTCCATTGCCATGGCAACCTCTTCACTGGATTCTGAAATGTCTCTCCCCTTAGAAGCTGTTGCTATGACAATATTTGTCATGATGTCTATGGTCAAGGCTGCGATGGTAGGGTTGCTATGGTAACTACTTTGAGAACATAGATTCACCACTACTGACTCTGAGGAAAGAATGAAGGTTGAATGAACAAATATTTGGATTTATAAACCATTTCTATCATGGAGTAAAAAAACCAGAAGTTCAAGACTAAAAAAATCTTTCAATCACTCTTTGAAGTCACTGTATGATGAGAACAACATTTTTTTAAAATAACTTTTAAAACTATTAGAATAAAGTTTAAATACTGCAACAAACTATGCAACAAGTTGTCACTGATCTATATTCAGAAACAAAATATAATCAATGTTAGTTTCCCACTGAATGAATGAATGAATGAATGAACGAACAAACGAACAGACAAACGAACAAACAAACAAATGAATGAACGAACAAACGAACGAACAGATGGCTGGATGGACTAATTAATGAAATTTATGTCCCTCATACAGAAAGGAAAGGAAAGGAAAGAAAGTACACTCAGCTAAAATAAAACTAAACAGTAAATGAGAGTTGTATAATGTCTTGAATGATTTTACCAGATACAAATAACTCCAGCTATAAATACATTACGCAGCAAACGGTCAGTGAAACTTACCTGGGTTGAGATTAATAGTTGAAAATGCAACAGATCTTGATAGAGTACTCAAAACTCTAAAAGCACCAATTTTGACCACATCATAAGGGTTGGTGGCTGTGAAGTTACATAGAGTGTCTATGTTTTCTGATGTCCACATGTGAGGAGCTTTAGTCGCCAACATTCTCAAATCTTGTAATGCTAACATCTTGACAGACCTTCTTGGATCAGTCTCAAGGTAGGATAATAACAGAATAATCTGTAAAATGGTTAATAAGGAAATGCTGACAATTTGAATTTCATCTGAATCAATTGTCCAGATTAAAACAACATCTACGGAATACATCAAATCATAAAAAATGACAGCATTGTTGCAATTTGTGCATTTGGTAAATAGTTAGTATCTCTAGATAAATAAAAATGACAATGTGAAATAATTAGTTGACATCACTGATACTAATCAATCAATCAATCAATCAATCAATCAATCCATCATACTGTCTTTAGACATCTAATGAATTTGATAAATTCATACCTGTGCGGGGATTTCCATCAATGAAACAGCAGCAAGCTGTGACATAGAATGTAGAGTAGTAATGACGAATGCCTTGGCTGGATAAGATGGTAACATACTAATACATAGATGTCGTACTTTGACGGCAGACTCAGCATCGTGGTGCATGTGTTCAAATATCGGTATCAGTTTCAGTTTGATTTCTACTGGAGTAGCAAGACCTGTAGAATAAATTGATATATGACAAATTCAAAATATGCAAATTCCTAATATTTGAAAACATTACATATAAAAAATAAAATGGCCTAGATTTCTACTCTTACACTTACATATACTAAGTACTAGTATAACTCTCTGGTAATTAACATAAACCACAACTGCTAGTATAGTTGAAAGTGGAATAATGAGTAAAATCACCCATTATTAATAACACAGGAGATCTAAGAAAGAGGATGGGTACAAACTAGTCTTAGACTAATACAAGGATATGTATCATAATTACACATTACACCCAAATTATTCTAATACAAATTTCAATCAATCATCAATCAAGTGTTTCTGGAAAGACCATCTTACAATATTTGTAAAACTGATTCATTATCATAATGTCTTGCTTTAATCTAAACACATCTGGTAAATCACAGTCTTCATTTGGTTGTTATGTGGATTTTATAATATCCAATATGGTCAACAGCTTTACAAGTCTGATCGGCGAGTGAAAGTTCTAATCCAGCAAACAAACATTAACCAAACTTCAAAAGTATGAGATACGCGGTAATTCTTTGGATACCTATGTCGTGTTGCTCCTTTTTTGCAGTAGCAGGAAACATTGAAAAGAAAAAAAAAAGTAGGAAGACCACATTTATATAAGTGACATAACTACATTTAGGACTACAGACCTTGTATCATGTCAGCAATCTTGTTACAGATACCAACAGCAAAATCTCTGAAAAGTTACAGAAAAGTTTTGATCTGATCATAACGGTATAGGATTTCTCATATATAACAAAAAAATGTTACAGATGACAATAGATCACAAATATTATACATTACATCAATGGGTTTCATCTAAAGCCCAAAATCTCATAACACCAACATGGTTCTTTTATATTGCATGCTCTTTATTTTATTTTATTTTTACCTTTCAATCACACTAATATGAAAATTTCTTGTCCAAGTTGAAGTTTATGGATTCTCCATATCGGAAATCCTATCTAAGCAACAGCTTTACAAATTATTGCCCACTATTCATGAAGGTATCATCACATACAGTGAAACTTTTAAGTCTGTCATTTGCATCTGTCATGGTCAGTTTTTATGTCTGTCATTGTCAGGTTTAGTGTCTGTCATCAGTTTTTGTGTCTGTCTGTCTGTCTGTATGTCATGTTCCTTCTTATTTTGAGTTGTATAAAGATTAATTCTTTTTGAGACAATAAAACTCTGAGGACAACTGCAGTTATTGTTATCGACAATCTACTACAAGTGATGTACTTTGAGTAGAATTTCAAAACATCAATAGGTCAGGAATTTCACAACTGTGAATTTACCTCGATTCAGCTGAAAATCTGTTGGCTGCAAATATGGCTGCTTCTAATTCTTCTGCATCATGAGAGTCTAGACTATTATGAATACTGTGATGTACATTCTTCCTGTCAGCAATAATAGCAGCTATACTACCAAGTACTCTGTTGACGTGAGACACTATCAATGTTATAAGCAATAATAGCAGCTATACTACCAAGTACTCTGTTGATTTGAGGCGTTATAAGCGATGTTATAAAACATCTTTTCATATACCCTTCAGTGATTGGCTTAGATGGTAATCTTGTATCATGTGAGTGGTGACCAAATGACCTTAATTTGCATACAGAGGGTTTTCTATTTGCCATAGGGCACTATTACAGTAGCACAGCAGTCCTGCTGGTGATTTGCTTTGACCCTGGAATGAATATGTACCTGAGAATATGATGTGTTATAAAAACACTTATTGCCTGACGTTATTTGGGCACTAGTAGATGTCATATTACCTCTTGTGTTATGTTATGAGGCTTTCAGCCGTGAAAAATAGTTACTACACAACAGCTCTTGGGGTAGACTGTAAGATACGTCGTGACGTTTCGCCCTCACCGGCCTCCTCCAGGGGTTGCCTGACGTTTGAGGGTGTCCCATCACGGCGTACCTAACAGACTACTCTTGGGGTAATATATATCTACTACTGCCCTAATAGTAAGACACTATCATATATATATGACTCACCTTAGTGTAATAGCTCTAGCCACAGGATCATTGCTATGAATGACTGTGAATATTCTTCTCACAAATTCATCTTTGTTTAAAATTTTATCCAACTGTTTTTCACTCTGCTGAGTTACCTTAAGAACACATAGGCGTAGGAAGTTGCTCCTTTGAGAAAAAAAAAAGAAAAGAAAGAAACATCAATTTGTCTTACTTACAATTCTGATTCTTCTTTTTCTACTTGTCTTTTAAGGAATTACAAATCATTTTTCATGGGAGGTGTAACGGCTTCTTGATCACCTGGAATGTAGACTGACTGACAGAGCATTTCTACTGTAAAATAGGACCAATATGTTATATGTATTCCAGATAGTACGACTTGTGATCTGTGTATTTTGATAAGATTTAACATATTGCTGCACTGTTGATTACTATGGTAGTGACTTACCCAAGTCTGAATACTTCGGACAGTTTCAGAAAAGCTGAGTTGATGAGGATTGGAAAAGGATATTTTTCAAATAATCTTGGAAATCTGACAATAGCTTCACACTGTTCCCCAACTTTTGTAGATCTTAGTCCTGAAATTACAAAAAAAAAGATATCAAATTACTCTCAAATTCATCTCCTCAACCTGACATTATTTCATCGTTTAACATCACAGTACATCACCATATCACCTTGGTATGGTATAACACATGTAATAATAGTAATATGTACTGTGTTCATTCACTCAGGGGAAAAGCAACAGGAGTTCATCTGCAATTTTATGCGAAATTTCGTGCATTAATAAACTCCCACACCCCACGTTATATAAAACTGTTGTTACCTTTATCAAGTTCCATAAGGGCCGTATTTGCATCTTGTTCAGGCTCTCCATAACCACTCTCCATTCCCATCATCGATAATCTTGCAGTAACCGAAGCCATGTTTCTATCGTAAATGTGAAAATAGCTGGTAATTTTCAAAATGTCGCTCGTCAATCTATTTTTTGTTTAACTAAATCTTTACAGATTTAGCTACATACGGTTTTTATTTATTTCTAACGTGCTAGAATAATTTCAAACTAACAATCTAGTTAATTTACACGAGGAAATACTGAAAGTATAGCTTTATTTAATACTAGAAATATAACGTTATTCTCTGTGTTTAGCTCATTTGCAATGTAAATCAGATGACGACGTCATTTTCGCGGCAAATTTGCTCCCGCGAAGAAATTGACCAACACGTACGCGTTGAAACGGAGACCGTGGGTCGCCAAATTTTCCCCACGATCAGAGTTTATGGCGAAAAGGACACATTTCCTCTAAAGACGAAGGACTTAATAGTTCTTATATAAATCAAAAATGGGTATTCTCAGGTCGCTGTATCACCGGGAACGCCATGGTTGTCGTACTCATGGCAGTGGCACTGGTAGGTTACGAACGATTCATTGTTCTGAACGTCAGTTCACCTTTCAGCTTTGGTATCCTATCAAATTGTAAAACATCCCTCTCGTCCTTCATGTAGTTATCATAATTGTCCTTACATGTAAACTGGTTTACAGATGTTGACGATATGACCTGATTGTCAGGTAGTTTGTTTCATTGGTCAAGAAATGCTTCCCGATATCTCGGACCACTTATGATATTGATAATGTCAAGTTTGCCATTGCATTGGTTATGCTTGTACAAGTTTTTAGGAGAAAACGCTGTTGAAATGTTCGATTTTCCATGCTGCCCTGGCAGTGGTAACACCAATTAATAAGACAAATTTTGTTTCATGGAGGGCTTGGGGAATAATGAATTTACTGTATAAACAAGATTCTATTTGCATACGGAATGAAATTAAAAAAACAACACATTAATCCACAAGAGGTCAATGTGATTAGTAAAGAATGAAATTTAGTAGGCATCTATCTCCATGCTTGGACAATGGTAGTATCTTAGTTCTTTTTTTTTCTTTTTTACATAAACTACAAGTTTTAAATTCCAAATGAAGCCAATCTATAAAAAGTGAAGTGCTATTTTTTAACTACATGTGAACTTTTTCAAGATGGCTCTAACATAATTTACATATTAAATTCTATTCATGTTATCCATTCGTTTCTTGACAGGTGACTTGCAAAGTATTGTTGAAGACTTTAACTGTCACTTAGATGACTGTCACACTATGCATAGTGCAATGGGGGATGCAGTAGTTCCAACCGTGTCATGTAGTTTCTGTAAAGTTTCTGGTTATGAACAAATCTTGGCTGTAGCTGATGAAGATGGAAGTGTCCGTATTCTAGACACTAATGAATCTGGTCTACGTTGCTGTCAAGAACGTAAGTGTGCCAAACTTGATAAAAATAACTTTCAGTCGTTATATTGAATAATAATAATAGTTCGTAGTTCAAATAAGTATCAGTCCAACTACAGTGATATGGTATGATAAGCTTTTCAAGACAGATGGACTTGAGTATGGCATAACTTGTGTTTGAATAAAAGGACAAGTCAAAGTCTGGTTACTTCTGCTCCCAATGTTTCGACTGTGCGCAGACAGTCTTTTTCAAGGGCTATGAAAAACAGGGGCAGGTAAAGTGATCACTTTGCCCACTCTCCTGTTTTCCATAGCCCTTGAAAAAGACTGTCTGTGCACAGTTGAAACTTCGGTATTCAAATAAAGCAAATGTTTTAACCAGACTTAGACTTGTCCTTTTATTCAAACTCAAATAATAGAATTGCAGTGAATTCTGAATGGATTGCAAACCATACAGGAAGATAATTTTCAATATACAAATAGTTAATACAAACTTTCAAAGTTTTCCACACATAAAAAAACCTTAGTAAAAGAACCAACATTTTAATGGCATGGTCAGGGACTGGACTACTTTTAACATTTATTGCATGAATATTTATCATTTTCTCCTACAGACTGGGTAGCTCATGGCAATGCCATCTTTGATATTGCATGGCTGGAATCAGAACCTCAGTTACTGACAGCATCTGGTGACCAAACAGCTGTGTTGTGGAATCTGAACCCAGTCGTCAAACTGGCAACATTTGAAGGACATAGCTGTAGTCTGAAAGCTGTCTCCTGTAAAACTGACAACAAGTTTGTGTTTTCTACATGTGGTAGGGATGGTAATATCATGATATGGGATACAAGGTGCAATAAAAGAGGTAAGGATCAAAATGTGTCGTAACCATGAGAAAGGACTATGTTCATAAATCTAACTTCATTTTGCACCAAGAAATACTAATAGCTCACCAAAGCTTTCGACAGGTATCCACAACTGTCACAACTTAAATTCTGAATTTCCCTGACACGTTTGTCTTTAAAAGGAAACAAAAATAACAAAGTGAATTGTGTCACACTTGTGACATTGTTCAGTAATGATAGTTTAATGAAATCTAGATAAAATACAATGTGTGCAAATCTTGAAACCTTGTTGTTTTTACAGGTAAATATTACATTTATGTGGATACATAAACACTACAATATGTAAATATCTTGATTTTCTTGTCCACAGGTAATCATTACACTCCTGTAGATACAATACACAGTGCACATATCAACCCTTCAGTTGCAACTCCCAAACAGAGAAAGAAAGGATTGTGTAACACCAAACCTTCAAATGATTCACAACATAGTGTAACAGCCGTTGTTTTCCAGGATGAATATACACTCATATCAGCTGGTGCTATGGATGGGTAAGTCAAATGATCATCAAATTTTATGCAACTGTCAAGATCAGTAGTTCATAGTAACTATTAGTTAACTGTCTTTTCAGATACAAAATTGTGTGAGACTTTGCAAGATTTTCATGTGGTTGCTTCCAAAAAAATATATAATTCTTTGCACACTGCCGTAACATTGTGTAAAGGGTACAAAGTGACTTGATATAACTAAGGTGATAAACACTAGACATGTATTTGCAATAAAGACATTTTTGAGAGGTTTCAAGAACAACTTTGTTTTTGAGAAAAAGGAATGTTATTTAACCAAGTGTTCCAGTTAACATTGTATATTACCTACCTTTTTCAGAGCAATAAAAATGTGGGACCTTAGGAAAAATTACAACAGAGTCAAAGAACCAGTGCCAAAACATGTTTTCCCGTATGCAGGATGTAGTACAAGGAAACGAGGTGAGTCAATGTGTGAATTGACAGAGAAAGACAAAATATTGAATAAAGTGTTGTTTGTGATCCAAAATACAATAGTATAATGATACTATCCGTTGTAGACATTACCTTACAATTGATTGATGTCAAAGGATGGGAGCTATCCAATATATCCTCCCTGTGTCCTTTGTCAGATGAGTGGACATCTCACCCTGACAAAACACCATATTCAATAATATCCAGACTTACATATTTCTGTGTCATACTAACACTTTTTATCTTGTTTCATGGCAGGGTTTTCAAGTCTTATTCTAGATTCCACATCTAGCAGAGTATTTGCCAGCTGTACCGATGACATTATTTACCAATACAACTGTGCAGGTATCTCAACAACTCCTGTTGCCAGGTACACTGGACATCTAAACAACTCGAGTTTTTATGTGAAAGCAGCTCTATCACCAGATGATCAGTATTTACTAAGCGGATCCAGTGATGACAATGCCTACATATGGCATGTAAGTCAATTCTCTAATTACTTACTATTATTTTAAAATTATTTATTCAACAAATTTGTGAACATAAACAAATGTGTGACAGATATTTCATTTTTACTCACACTAAACTAAGTTTCACAAAGCAGTGGGTGTG
Source organism: Glandiceps talaboti (assembly GCF_964340395.1). Lineage (NCBI taxonomy): Eukaryota > Metazoa > Hemichordata > Enteropneusta > Spengelidae > Glandiceps > Glandiceps talaboti. The sequence goes on along the minus strand of NC_135550.1, from coordinate 26,870,326 downwards.
ACTCAGTTTCAGTTATCAAAACAATCCATGTTTCATTATCCGTATTTATTGTCGATAAAGAAATATGTTTTCATAAAATGTTATTTAGTATATCGAGTCATTGTGATATATTTCAGGTTGGTAAATCAGAAAAGCCATTATTTCAACTGAAGGGTCACAGTAGTGAAGTTACCAGTGTTGCATGGAATCATCAAGATTTCACAAAGGTAAAATATTTTGTAAAGTATTTCAACTTAATTAAATAATCACATTTGTAAATTTTATATGATATATTTTATAGCAAAACTCAAATCGTACTGACAATATTCTTGTTTTGTAAAAAAAATTGGTACGTTATGAACATTGTAGTGTGCCATGGTGGAGAAAATACAGATGCAGGTTACTCAGAAATTCTGTAAGGTATGCTGTGACAGGGCACCCTCATGTGTGGGCCTGGGCACACTAGCTGGTAGCGTGACATGACATGTCATATCTTACAGACTAGTTACTGAGGTAGTCTAATAACATCATCCTGACAGTAGAGTCAAGTATAGCTGTTTGAGCATCTATTTTTTCAAATTTTCAATTTTCAAATGATTTATCATCACTATCTGAGGAATAGTGCATATATTTTCAAGGAGAGAAAAAAATTGTCAACGTCAGATTTTCTGTGTTGTTCATCACAATATTAAACAACATCTTTCCTTCATTGTAGTTGGTGACCAGTTCTGATGACAACACTGTCAAAATATGGAGATTGAACAGACGAGAGAATTCACTACAGGGTGTAGAGAAGTCTGGATGGTGTGAGAAAATGAACACAATTACGCCCTCAGTGGTAGATAATGGTAAGCCATTTAGATTGTTTTATGTATTTGTATTGGGTGAATTCTCTTCACTTTTTCTCTCTTCAAATCAAATATTTTACTAAACTACTACTGTGACAGCATGTCTACTGTTAAACATTCCATATTACAGTCATGACTAACAGACTTGCTATCTCTTTCGTTACCACACAAGCTAAACTTGAAGTTATATTGCGAAATCTGTAATTGCTTAAAATGTCAAATTAAGCATCAAGCCAATTCTATTCTTACCACTTATTTTTCATCTTATTTAGTTCACGCATGCCACATTACTTAAATAAACTGCATGTGCTTGAAACCACATAGCCACATATCACATTGGACAAGATGTGATATATTGACTAAAAAATATGGATGGGAACTTGTTCCACAATATTACCATACTTCAAATCCTTTGAGCCTAACAATGACACGATAAATTTTTATCTCAGGTGCTGAAAGGGAACCCAAAATGTCCAACTGTGTGCAAGCTGTTCCAGTGATTAATTCATCAACCCCTATGCAGCAAATGGTCAGTGGTCCATCATCACCCCTACAAGGTGCAATAGTATCAGCCAGTCAAGTTAGCAGCATTCCTAAGAAAAGAGCAACTCTGCCTCTAACTCCACCACAGAATGATATTAGCAGGAAATATATATCACCAAAGCTGAAGAATTCCTCCATCAAGAAATGGTTTAATAAGAACACGCCAAAAAGACAGTCTCCAAGGAAATCTCCCAGAAAATCACCTGTCAAAGAAAAGGAAAATGTGTGCAAAGAAGTATCTGCCAGGGGAGTGAAGAGGAAGATAGAAAATGATGAAAGATTCTCTGAAGATAGTAAAAGGAAAATGACCTGTGAGAGTACTTCTATTGATGATTTGAAGCCACTAGACTCACTTGAAGAAAATGGCGTAATTTTAGCAGATCATACCTACATGAAAGTTACTCCTGTGAAAGAAAAACGGTCCACAATTGGAGAAAGTGAACATTTTACTTGTCGCTCACCCACTGTCAATTTACCAAATCTTATTCTAGATTCTCCCAAAAGAGATAGTGAACTTTTAATACAGGCTAATTCTGAGAAAGAACACAAGGAAGACAAGCCAAAGGTTAACTGGCTAACACAAATTGTAAGACAGAAGAGGCTGCAAAGTGGTGATGATGATGTCATACAGAAACCAGGCAGGGGAACACATTCAGATAATACAGGGAAGTGTCCCAGTCCAAAGCTGCAGAAAGATAGCATAACATCAGTTGGCAAAGAATCATCTTTTGGTAGAAGTAGGCCTTTATCTCCTATTGGTAGAAGTAGGCCTTTATCTCCTATTGGTAGAAGTAGGCCTTTGTCACCTCGATTTACACAGGTATGCAATAGATCTTGATTTTTTTTTTACAATTTTACTCAGAATTTTGAATGTGTTTAGGACAGGCCCATGTAATTACAGCACATACACATGCAGACACAAACACACAGATTAGTATGCACTTGTTTGTAATGAAGTACCTACAGAATGGTGTTTCTTGCCACTTGCCATTCATGTAATCAAATTAACAAAAATTGGCTGCATTAAAACTTACAATGACTGAAAGTACAAATCATTGTAGTTATATGGTACTGTACTAATTTCTTGATATTTGGCAAAACTGCCAATGGTCTCAAATCATGACACACTCATGGCAGTATTGTGAACCGTACACGTTTTGATATAATACAATTACTACTGGTATTTTTCTTTCCTTATCAGGCACCAATATCTCCTAAGTCTCCAAAGTCGCCCAACATTCGACACTACTTCCAGCCATTGCTGTCATCAACTGGAGCCAAGTGATTAAGGTCAAAGGTCATATTTGGGTTCATTCCTTCCAAGGATAGCTCACAAATGGAACTAGGACAGTTTAACATGAAAGCATCAATGCTACTACCAGTATTTGCTGAAATTACCTGAGAATTTTTAGAGAAATTTTTACTATTTTTGTATGACAAAAATGACACTTTATTCAAGTAATACATAATAATTATGATCTCTCTTGGTAAATTTGGGAAGTTGAAATCAGACTTTATAGTGAGTTAGCAACCATATTAAAATATGTAAATCCTGCTGTAATCTGTTGCTCCCAGTTATCAAGTGACTAAGCTCTGATATCAGCACACTTTTCTAACCAAACTAAATCCATGTACAGACACTGCTCATAAATGTTGTGTTTGAGATATGTTCTACCAGATGATGTAAACACAGTTATTAGAGCATGGGCAATAAAGTTGTTCAGTTAATACTGATCAATAAAATCAAGGTTTTCTGGATTTCCATTGGTACATTGTATGTGGTTATATGATATGCTCAGCTTGATGATAGGCTATATGCATGCTGGTTATGCCTATAGGTTGGTAATGTGATAATTCTCAGTGAAGGGTGCCCTCTATGCTGTGGTGCAGGAGCAAAATAGGTTGGTATAAATCAAGACGTCCAGAAACTGCTTAGGGAGAGCCTACATATGAAAGGCATGCAGTTGATTCACCAATCATGACATCTCAGTCGAAATGGGAATTTAGTTTCAGTTTATTCACCTGCTGTCTCATAGACTCACTGAGTATTTGTTCATTGTGAAGCAGTCAGTTGAACAAGTCTTGGTCAAAGATTCTTCCCCAGATACAGCTTTTGGGGTGAACAGTCGTAGGCCTTGGCATTATTTGGGCAAGGGTTAAAGAGTTACATGCCATGGCACCTCACTTCGTTTCCACGACTGCCTTGCCTCTGTACAGCAGGCCACTTCAAAGCCAGATTTGCCAATTCATATAACGCTACTTTAGAGAAGTTGCACACTGTAGAATCAATGAAAATTCCTTCTCTTGGTCCCCCTAAGCATAATGAAATGTAGCTACATAAAATTTGCCTCACCTTCATATATTTAGTACATGAAAGATACTGAGGAATACTAGGTGAGTAAAGTAGCCTTTGGAAGTGTTATTTTGAGGTAAATACCATGAAATAGAAGAGTAACTATAAAATCCATTAGAACCACTTGATCATTTGTTATTGATTTATTTCTTTACATGATATCAATATACAAAGCAATTAAATACAAAATGAAGAGTTAAAAAGAAAGTCTACACAACAGACCAGAATTCACATTTTGGCTGTAAAAATGAAACCACATTGACCCCATTACCAATGAAAGAAAATACCAATGCACCTTACAAAAAAAGGTTCTAAAAGATGGTCCACAGATTTATTAGAAATTAAGAAATGGAGCATTAACTAGACCATCATGATGGGGTGTCTGCAAAAAACTATCTGACTATAAAATAATACCTGCTATTACTGTTCACACATATAAAGTCATGAACAACAAAAAATGGCTTCCCTCACTCAAGTATACATTGGGCAGTTGTTTCTGAATCAAATATATCATCACGGTTTAGCAAGCTCAGGAAAACAATCAATTATTTGGCAATGCGTAATATTCAGGACACGTGTATGCTTTGCAAACATTCACTTTGACATGATGTGTTGAGGCACACAAGGTTGGGCTTGACAACAAACAAGAAGCATGGACACTGAAAGTGGAGCCATTTTTACCACAAAGCAACACATTCAGCTTCATCTGAAAATGTATCTAAAACATTACCCAAAAAAAATTTATGTAGTTCTGGTAGAAACAGGACTCTACATTTATTTCTAGAAAACACGAAGGAGGATGAACTGACTACAAAATGGAGTAGTTGGTGTAAAGTATTGAATGTTTGATACTTGCTTTGAGAGAGATCTCAAATATTGTGCATCAATTATGCACTATATCACTGTCACTATCCAATATTTACCGAACTCAACAGGGTTTCTTTTAATGCGGCTAGCCTAGGAAACCTTCACAATGCCACAGTATAGTAATACAGAAAGACAGATAGATATACAACTTCATGATTGGAATTGTAGCAGCAAGGTTTGGAACTCTGATAGAATATGCCTATTTTTAATGACCCTTTCTTTAACAGATGGCTACAAGATGGAAGGTAGTTTTTCTCATCACATGCAAGTTAAATCCTTTTTCTACATCACTGGATGATATGGGGTTGTGGCAAAATTTGTAACAGAATGAGCCTGGAACAATTTCTCTAACAGTTTTAGCTGTATGAAATTATACTCAACTTACTTTTCCAATGAAAATGTTTATTCCCTGTTTTTGTACGTATAAACTATGAAACTTTAATGACCAATCACGATGGTTTTAAAACACTGAATGTTTTGTGAAGTAACACTGGAACTGGATATCTGTTGCCATGGAAATCATAACTATATAGTAAGTATACCAATATAAAACATGACATTATAAAGTATTATATGATGTAAAACTATAGTGTTTTCAGTAGCCATCTCAGACTGCCTGAGTAAGTGAAGTTAAAGAACAATGCTCACAACTTTACAGGTTTTAGTGATTTTTTAAAAGGGAATGCCAGTGTAGGACATGAAGCCATTTTGGTTAGCAAGCCAGTTTTACTACATTACATGCACTTTCATTGTATATTTCAGGTATATCAGAATTAAATACAATTAGCTGAATCTTTTATGTTTACATAATCAGGATGCATATTAACATCTTAGATATGATGTAAACACAAATCAAGTGTTTCCAGATAAGAAACCTCAGACAACTTGTGTAATGCAACACTGGGAATTCTGTGAAGGAAATTTATAACACATCTATTAAGCAGGTTTCACCTGTTCCTACACAATAATTCAAAGGTCCAGAATCAACAAAGACATTTTTTTTTTCAACAGACATCTTCATGAATGAGCATCTCATCCTTAGAAGGGAATCAGTGAAGTTGGAAGATGACTAACAGGTGACATGCTAGCTGGATTCTCCTGGCTACAAGTTCTTGAGTCAATATACTAAAGAAAGCACAAAGGTATATCTCTGTGATTGCATGTGACATACAGTAATATACACTTATAAACTCGCCAATAAATCTTACTGATGACAAGAGAGGCTGTTTCCTACCCTGGCATTCCCCTTTGTATGTAAGTTTCTTTAGAAAATCTAGTTTGTTTCATTGATACATGCTTCACTTGCTACTTACAGGCATGTAAGTCATTCTGTATTCAGGCATAATGGAATGTTTGCTAATAAATAATCAGATGATGTAATTTGACTATCACAGCAAGTTTGTTGGGTTTACCATAGGATACATGTACCAAGTTTTGTGCTTGTGTAAATTTGATGTGCAATATGAAGTACCCATTGCAGATCTTACAAGTAGTATTACTAATGTTGAAGTCATCCATCACTGAGCAATTTCACAAAAAGTATACAATTATGGTCTTTGTTACTTATTTCAGACTTATTTCTGCCTTTAGTACACTTACATTGATCACTGCCATCAACTTACATATAATTTTGGTTGATAAAATAGCATCTCTGTCAAGATAAAGAGATTGTGGTAACTATGATGTCATTTCCTGCAAGGTTTTCCAACAATGCCTTGCAGGAAATCCCTACAATGGCAGAACACATGTAAGTGCAGTAGGGCTTCTTTACATGATAGCAAAGTTGAATAAGTTACCTGCACTTGAAACATTTGAAACTTATTACCCACTACCGACGATACAAAATAATATTGCTACAGAATGAGTATTTTTTCAAATAAATAAGTCACACGCTATATGGTGAATTATTTTACTTGTGGTAGAAAACATGTATGGCTGCCTTTATGTGTGTGGTTTTTTTTTTCATTTAAACATGGTTACAGCTTATTCTATGAGGCACAAATTGTGTGGAAACATTTTATAATGTGACAAAAACATTGACACTGATATGAAGCAGCAGTCTTGAACCCCATAAAAACAAACCAACTAAGGATGGTATCCAGCTCATAATAGTGGTTGAACTGAACACAGAAAAGTGTAAAAACAATATATTTCAACAGGTTTGGTCTCTAAAATATTGGGTCCAAAAGTCAAAGAACTAGAACACAAACATGATATAACAATGATGTGATGTTGCTAATAACAAAAACAGCCTATTGAGGATTACAATGCCCAAAACTGACTAACTTGTACTGAAAGAACACAAAATTGATGTTCTTAACTTGACAACAATTGTATTTGACTAAGACACAAAAGGCTCACAGCCGAGATGCACAAAATATAAACTGGGTTCAAATTTGCATATTAAACCCTTGTGAAATAAAAACAAACTGAATTCAAAATATTATGTGACAGAAAAACAAAACTACAAACAAACAAACAATCTGACTAATCATCAAGTGACACAAACAAACTGAATCAAATTTCTTATAATTTAATATACTGGTTATCTTTTGGCTGTCTTGATTTGATTTCAATTTTTTTTTTTCAATATAAGTTTTTGTCTTGTTTTTGTTGTTTTTTTTGTCTCCTCAGGGCAGTAAGCCAGACCTGTATTTTGCAAAGGGATGCCTGTCAATCCTTCCATCTTCTTAAAATAAATAATTCAACAACAGTCGTGTTTATGTAAATAAAACAAGTACAGGGACTACAACAATAATTGCACACCATAAAATATAACATAAGTTGTTGACAACAGGGAGTGATTGACTGTATGTATGAATAATTGGGCAGGACTGTTCTCCATCCCTTGTCTGTCTTGTTTGGTTGTGGGATGAGTTATGGACTTCCAGTTTCTCTTTCCAATGTCTAGAAGTTTCATGTTGGCCATTTCAATCTAGCATAATGTTAATACTGTGCCATAAATTGTAATGTCATAAATGCATGGCTCCCATCACTTTGCAGCGTCCTTTTTATATTATTTGAGGCACTGATCTTGCTTGCTTGCTTGCTTACCATGTTATGCCAAGGACAAGAAACAACACAAAGTGTAGCAAATAAATCCACTGTCTAACTCTGTCTCCCTTCAGCAAAAAAAGTACAATAATACAAGTGGTAACCACAGCAACCACTACTCCATATAATCCTTGTGGTGGTGGTGGTGGTGGTGACAGTAATGGTGGCAAAAAACTGGTCATGTTTAAAGCAATTGAAACATATCTGGTTCCTTTTCACAGCACTGATGAATGTTTTAAAAACAATACCAAAATATAACAGGTCTGACTCCAGCCAAGACAGTTTCTTTGTTTTGTTTTTCTCTGTGGCTTCTAATCCCATACATCACATTGAACACTACACTGATGTACTGCTGCCATTTGTTGCATTGCTATTGCTACAGCTAGCCTCTGGTACAGGTGGATCTGAAAACAAGCAGACAATATGAGTTACAATAGCGATATTTTGAAATGCTTCGTTGCTTTTGGTGGCGAGGTCACTCTAAGAAGGTCACAACCACTCCTGTTTTGCACTTAGTCACACTTGCTACAGCATGTGACTAATTCCAAAACAAAATTCCAGACTTGATGAAATATATACCTAATAGCATGTAGGAATTGTCAGGAGCTATATTGTTAGTGACGATGGTCAGATGATCAACTGAATCTCCTAAGGTACTTTCACTAGCCTGTGTGCTGTTCAAGTTGTATGTCGCAGCCATGACTAACCTAAACTGCAAAACTGAAATGGCCACAGGCGTAGAGTGAACATGCCACCAGCAATGAAACATTTGAAAATAAAACTAATCTCTATCAAAGGGGTTGCAGTTTTGTAGGAGCTCATACAAGGACTCTTAGTTGAGTTTTTCACTTTCACAGTCCTCAATAACAATCACCTCCTTACATCCTAGCTTTCCATCAACAATCATTGTATACTCTTTATCTCCAAGGCTTGCATGACTTTGTATTTTATTAATGTTATTTCCAGGAGTTGACATGTATTCATATCGTTGAAATGCATAAGATGTAGTACGTACAGGACATACAAAAATATGACGCTGTTCCTATAAAGTCTAGAGTCATTTTTGCTACATATCTGTTAATGGAAGCTCTCTTGTGGTATGTTTTTCTCCTTCTCTGGACTATGTGTCCATAATAAAGTTTAAATATAAATATATAATGTATATCTAAGGTTTACACAGCTAGTCTTCCATATCTATCACAACTGTAGTGGAGAATTTGCACACTGTTTACCTAATAAGTACCTAACAAGTACCTACCATGTTCCAATGATGGTCCCCAAATGCGGACAGTTCCATCATCTGAAGCACTAGCTAACATACTAGGTATATGTGGATTCCATGACACACAATTGACTGTGCGTGTATGACCTTGGAGTACAGCAATGGGAAGCTCTCGTTTGTGGTGCCAGATATAAACTTGATTGTCTAATCAAGAACAAATGTAAACATTGGTGTAATAGTTTCAGAAAAGTTATGCACAAGAAAGGAATAGTATGAAATTGACAATGAATTAGGAGTTGATCTTTGTCATATCTTGCAGGTTTATTGACTGATCAAACAGATTCCTGGACAGTTTTCTTAGCTTTTAGTATGAGCATTTCTAAATAAAATACATGTATGAGGAAGATGAATGAATATATTGAGATGTTCTTACCTTCACTACCACTGGCAATGAAGTCCTGATTTAGGCCACCAAAACAAGAATATATTGTGTAAAAACTTTGTGTGACACCTTGGAACTTCCTGATTCGTATTTTATCTTGAATATCCCATAGGTGTACTCCCTGACTGGTTACATTGAGTAAGGCTAGATTTTCTTTGTCATTCAATGTGAAAGACATGATGGGATGCTCCTCCTGGGCTCTGGTAACACAAGAATACAACAAACACATGAAAACAACTAGCACACATTTCATCATGTACATATTGGAAATCATTCTCTCATGTTAATTCCACTGGTCCATGCAGTGGCTGCCATTCTTACAAAATGAACTAATATTTCATTGATATGAAATCAAATTCAGTTTTGAGCATCTGGGCATGATTTAACAGTTTTTGCTAGCACATATTAGTAGTGTCATCTGTAGAATCTTGCAAGTCAATAACAGCACATAATATTGGAATTAAGTCACTCAATAGTGATATTGATACACGATCCTGTGTTATCAGTTCGACATCAATAAACTGCAAAGTTCTACAGTAAATTACAAACACAACAATAACAGCAAAAGTAGGACATTTCATATTCTAAGCACCCTCTTCTTCCTGCACTGTACATCACCTGATCTGTCTTTTCACCAAGTGAAAATGTTTCTCTATCATCAAACTTGAAAAAACATAAATTTAGATATTTTGATACTTGGAGAAAGTATCTTTTGGATACAAGTGCACTACAATTCTTGTTGTAAGTAGGTTTGTAATAATATTCATTTTGAAAAGGAATAATAAAATCTTTCATTTGTATAAAATATATAATTATAAATGAAAATCATCATATAGTTGGATTACTGATTCCTGCAGTGACTGACTGGCGACAGTAAAACAAGAATATGGAAGACAGGTAGCAATGAATGTGAATACTTACATATTATAATCTGATGATTCTTCAAAATTGTAAGCTCTAATTCTACGATGTGTGTCTGAGGCTAGAACTACTCTACCATCTGATTTGACAGCTACACATTGAACTCTGACCCCTTCCCATGAATCTAGAACATTACCATCTATATCCTGTGATGATATAAATCAAAATAAATTATGGTAATGACAGAACATGTACATTATATTCTCATTACATCATATTCCAAACTGCTCACAGCTTATAGAAGAATTACAAACAAACAAACAAACACACATACACACACACACAAACAAACAAACAAACAAACACAAACACAAACAGATTACATAAAATAAATGAAATAAATCTATAAACATCTATAAGAACATATTTCACAAATCTGTTGAACAGGCTGTGATAAAGTACATCACTAAAATTACTGGTACAAATGTACCACAACTTCCACCCAGTTCCTACAAATGTATCTTTAAAACATTTTAATGTCATGTTCCAGCTCTGCACACACCTAAGGATGGTTTAGAGTCTGTATAAATGGGAATAGAAACAAGTCATGAACCTGTTCTGAGCTCTATGAGAATATTTTAGAAAGTCTCCTGGAGATACACATGTGACTTTGTAATGTTTACTGTCTCACCTGTAAGAACAAACTTGGCCTGAAAGATCCTGGCATTCCTATATAATGCACTAATTTTCCTATATCAAAGTAAAGAATACAGAGTGCACAAGACAAGCTATGCAATGTGTACATTATACAAATACACTGATGTACTTACACATTGGTAAAACTGTCCTTTCATACCACCAGCTACAAATCTCTTACAATCTGAGTTCCAGGCTGCACAAGTGAGGCTATCATCTGGTGATTGGCTCATCTTACATCTCAATTCACCAGTCTTTCAACAGACAAAACATGAAGATTAATTACTTTTTTTCTGGACTTACAAGTGTAAATATGCATATCTTGATTAAAACTCCACAACCTAAAGATTGGTTGAACCTAATATACTGACCTATACACTTTTGACTTGAATCTCCCTGCTGAAAACTAAGAAATGTGCACATATGGGTTTTCATTTTTTTATTAATATCCATCTTGGTTACACTGCATCCAGAAAAGATTGATTTCCCGATAGATGGAATCTATTTCATCATTTATCAGACTGCTGTATGTACATTTCATGAGGGATGAAATAAATATACCTTTTATGTTTTGCGAATTTATAAGTAATACATATCATAAGTCAGGGAAGTAAGATGTGAGAAAATTATACCATACATCAATATTGCATTTTGTATTTCTAATTTACAGTCCTTATACTTTTACTGAACTTAGTCCCAATTGAATTACTATATGTCTGTCTCATGGTGACTTATACTTATAAAATCATAACATTTGTGTTCCAGATAAACTGGGTGCAAATGTCACATGCACAACTTATCCTACAAGAGCTAACATCAGCTTACATCGTACATGTAAATCATGAACACATTGCTGATGGACATATTGCGTATACTGCTGATAAATTCATTGTGTACTCTTTAGAATTTTATAGGGTGGATTAAGACAATTTCAAATGTTTGAATTATAATACTAGGTATGTTACATTTCCAAATATTTCCATTTCATTTGGTACAGTAGGTTACACATAATGGCTTGTCTTATACAATAGATAAAAAAAACCATCTATATTAGTGAACTCCAAAATAAAATTACAAAAGCATGTTACGCAAAAAAGAAATTAACCACATATACATAAATAATGACTTGGTTAGCCAATACTATTCTGTCTTTCCATATAACAAAGGGCCCATCTAGGATAGTATTAGCTGATGAGAGCACATTTCTCAAGATTATATCTGATTTTCTTTGTTGGAGGAAGACTCCATGATTGTCTACGCTATAAATATTTGAGATAATAACAAGTTGTATTTAATGTGTTCTACTTGTATTCTTTGAAAACTAGATGTAAATCTTGTCAATACTTCCAAATACAAATATCACTTGCAGTAAAAAAAAAAAAAATACCAGATATCACATCTTCAATCTTCAATCTCCTAAATTTGCTATTTTCAGTATCAATTTCAAACACATGAAATATGGACATGATCTGTGAAATATGGACATGATTTGTGAAATATGAAAATGATCTATGAAATATGGACATCTCTGAAATATGGACATACATGTAATCTCTGAAATATGGACATGATATCTGAAATATGGACATGATCTCTGAAATATGGACATGGTCTCTGAAATACCTAAATGTTCATCCTAATATGACATGGGCCCTTAAAGTTGTCATCTGTCCTACCAGGTTCCCACTTATATAGCTAAGGTTGACTGGTGCACACTAGTGGTTTTAATCTTGCCAAAGGACTGTAACCATTGAGAAACAAATAACAGCAGCAAAAGTTCAAACTGACAATTTATGATCCCAAGCCAGCCACTGTGACCCTTCCACCATTATGATTCCCATAATGTTTAAAATGGACACTTTCTATGTGATATAAGTGTTGTCTCCTTTCAATTTCATACATGATACACCACATAACTACAATTCATACTTGATAAGTTTGGACTCACCTCTACATTCCATATCCACAGTTCTGAACTCTCTTCTGGACCACAAGCTATTATAAGTTTACTATCAGGACTCCATGCTAGGTATGCTACACCAAAGGCATGGCCTTCAAATGTATGCAAATGTCTAAGTTCTTTGGTTTCCTGGTAAAACACAATAAAGCATGTTATTATCAGCATCACAGTAGTCAGAAATGAATTGTTACCAAGATGGTGTTGTGACTTACTACTGAACACCTGTGTTTCCATCATAGTTGTCATCATATTGTAAACTCAATTATGCATTACATGAGCACTTGATCTTTCAAAATCTACAGTGTACCACCATCACTTTGCCCCCCCCCCCCCTCTTTTTTTTTTTTTTTTTACATCTAAATCAATTTACATTGCATATACTCACAATCATACTTTGTTATTGTTGAATATTTTGAAGGGAGATAAATTATTTCAAGAGCAAGAAATCATGAGTATTTGTCAGCCAACATACACAAATTAATGACTGTACTACGTGTAGTATGATGGTGTCCATCATGACAAATTTGTTCAAACTGTTGACATGGCACTAATTTATCCAAATTAGGAAAAGCATGAGATGTAAACCAGTCAGTATCAGTCTATCCAAATCTATCAAATCACACAACAAATAATCTATTACCTCAGCAGCCAACTAAGTGGTTCCCCATATGGTAAGAATGGCAGCCCCTGAACCTTAACCTCACTGATTTCTCACACACCAAGTTTGGTACTCACATACAAAGATATACAGGTATGTGCTGACCAAATCATAATGGGTCACTTTTTCATGAAAAAATCTGTATACATGGGTTGACTTTTCATCTGAAAATTCTGAAAAGCTTTAGAAATACCTTCACAGCATCAGAATTAAGGTAATTGTTTGTAAATGATTATGACTGGAAATCATTTAACAATTGGTCTGTCTTTGGATTATACATGGGTAGATGTTTTGAATGCCCACTGTCTGAAAATTTAAGGAGTACCCCTGGGATCAAACCCACTTCCTGACTGACTGACAATAATGAGCTTGGCAGTCACTAAACTCCACTGATTTCACATGTACTGGTTGTTGCAGTCATTCAACATCACTCACCCAGATGTCTTACTAGGTAGCAACTTTGATAGCATTACCTTGATGTCTTCACCTGTAATGACATGGTTGCCATCCAACTTTATACCTCATTGACTTCCCATATAAAGACATAGTTGCCATTTAACTTACCTGGTTGACTTCCTACATGAGTATGGTTGCCATCTGACTTACCTTTGGCTACCAGCCAACTTACCTCATTGACTATGTGGTTGCCATCCAACTTACCTCATTGACTTCCCATATAATGAGTGTGGTATCCTTAGAACCTGTTGCTAATTTGGAACCATCAGGTGAAAATTTACAAAACCATACTTCATCACAGTGTTCATTGAGAATCTGTCTTGTATCACATGGAAAATGTTCCCTGTTGACAAAATGTAATGCATGTAAATTGAGCAGAAATTGGTCAGTGTCAGATAATTATTGTTATACCAATACCCCAATCAAAACAGGCCTGCAGTTGAATTACATTTACTCTACAAGAATTAACAACTGTAAACATTACTACATTTACATGTACAATTTTTTCACTGTCTATTTCTCAGGAAGATGCTATCTGTGGCTAAGTGTACATGTATATTACACAGATATTACACGTTATCTTTATAGCAATGATATTATTTCATATCCTTAATATGGCACATTTTCCACTCTGCTGAAAGTGCTTTACAATTATAATTCTTGCCATGAACGTACATGTATATCAACACAGCAGCCTTTGTATACTTCTTCAACTCCCAGGTAAACATAAAACCCCTGCTGTATGTGCAAATGTAGAGGATTACATCCTTCACATAGCAATTCCTAGCCTACCAGGTCCCCAATTATACAGCTGGATTGACTGGGGCACACCCATGGTTCAAATCTTGCTCAAGGACTTTAACCATTCACAAGCAATGGCAGTGTTGAGGCTCAAACCAGCAAAGTTGAAGACTTGGAGCCAGCCATCAACCATTGTGACTATGTAATCATTAATCATTTCATTGCATTTAAAATACACTTGAGTAAAATAGATTTTGAATACCTGGTACACATATGATCAACCAAGAGTGATAAGTGGATGGAATCATCATGTTTGGTATTATGGTAGGGACATCTATCTTTCTGTAATTCTATGGCTTGACTTAGTAGTGTCTGTAGTCGTCTTGGAGGTAACATTATAGAAGGTGGTAACAGAGCTGGATTGACAAATAAAACAGTGCTGCAAAATTAATTCTTTTAAACCAAACAGTCATCATGTTGGTCTCTTCTTGTAGTAAATGTACAAAGGTACAAACGTGTGACATGTGTGAAACAAGTCCAGCACAACACACTGTCCTAAAAAAAGTAGATGTGTCTGTACCTTACATTATACTGGGCTAGTGACATATGATACACTTTCAACAACAAAATGTGTTTCAGGGTGTATGTAATTCAATAGTTTCTGTTTTCACCAACATCTCTGTGCTGAAATATCATTTTATGCCGACAATAATTTATACATTAGTCAGAGCATCTAATCCTCATAATACCTTTTTCCCAACATGTCACATGTGCATCTAGTTTTTAGGCATTTTACTTGCAACTGATATCTAGAATACTGATGACTCTTTATTTAGGTAATTGTGGCACTACTTTAGTACAGTAGTTACCACACCATTTTTCATGTTCAATCAACAAAGTAAAACAGTGTCATAGGTGGGTTAGTACAGACAATCACCAGCTTAGTATTATGTGACATGGTACAGAACAAACTTCAACAAAAACAAACACACCATTATGACATGGTAGCTTTCCCTCACCCATTGACCTCATTACCACTGTCTGACACTAGAGGGCAGAATTAATAATGCAGGAGCTGACAGGTTTAGTTGTAGAAATGTAATCTAAATCACTCAAGGGAATGTTTCATCAATTCATAGATCTTGGAGGGGACAGAATACGCAACTGTGGAAAACATCAAAGGATATCCAAATGCTTACTGTACGATGGTCTTATACATGCTGTAAACCAATTAGTCAAATTATTTCATTACATCACACCAACGAATCTAACACTGGCAAATAGAGTAAAACTTTGCACTGTACCAAAATGCTCAAATAAATCTTAGCTTTCAACTACTGTCCTCAGGTCTTTATCAGGGATGTGACTAAATATTGTCAAGTGGTAAAGTATAACAATCACCCCCACCCCCCACCCCCCACCCATGTCATCTGCACAGATAATTCTTCATCATAACAAATCATACACCTTAAAATTTACATTGCTGGGAAGGCTAAAACTTAGTTATATCACCTGCACAGACATATTTTCATAACAAATCTAACACTGTATATTTGCATTGCTGGGAAGGCGAGAACTTACTTTGAAGCTGTTCCATTAGTTTGGCCCTGGATGTAGCACCTTTACCTGCCCAATGGGCTTGTCTGTGTAGTTCTTCTGGACTTGTGCACATTAAAAACCTATAATATATCAAGAACAGAAAACTCTATTAATTCATGCAAGTGAGTGAGTGAACAAGGAAATTATGGAAGGATTGGAGTCAATGTTCTGATTTAATACAAACAATATATATCTTGACACATTTGTCAAAGTCAATATAACTGTTATTGTTATGTAAATCAATCATTACCGTTTAAAAATATGAGGGTTTTGTTAATGTTGTTGTTGCTGTTGTTGTTGTGTCGTTATATTCTGAAAGACTGGTCCATATAATATGTGACATTGTGACTTTAATTATGGGATGCCAAGCTTTGTTTAACATCATTATTGTGCAATCTATACACAATTTGTCAGATTAGGGCTAAAATAAAAATAACCATTATCTTAATTATAGCAATCCCATATTTCCTCCATTGATTCCCTTGTCATGATAAAAACACTTATATAGCATTGTAATCCTCTTACTGTCAAGACAAGAGTCTCCAACTCATTTATTTCCATAGTGACTATACATGTATATGTAGCCACATTAGATATATTCATTGACCTTATATTTGCATACATGGTTTATATACTATATATATACATAACATTGCTAAAAATATCATTTACAAAATGCAAATATCTTTCATATTTATCCATACATTTATCAAAATCATGTCAGATAAAATGATCATTACAAGTAATCATAGTCATCTATAACCTTATATAATAGTACGACATAAAAACAGCCAACTAAAATATTATAATAATATTTATCTTGTGATGTGCATATCATCCACTGTCATCTTTTTTAAGCATTAAAACACAAATTTCACACTTGCACTCCAGCCATTATATAATAATGAAATTAGCATTTGGTATTAAAAATTCATGCAAATGAGTTTTTGTTCAATTTAGGAAATGATAATGCTATATGTAAATTGTATATTTAGGTCAGCCATAAAATGAAAGCTAATCAAGAGTTGACATGATTTCTAAGCCGATGCATTTCTTTCTATAATTCACACCAATTAGCTTCCACTCACATTAGAGCACAAAGTGAAAGCAATATCCATTTAATGGTAGTCTTGACAGAGCTACCTTCAATATATTGTGTCTATTGTGATATGCCATAATGTCATGATTGTAATATCAAGATATTGTCAGCACAACTGAACAAGAACACAGAGATGAACTGGGAAATATGGAAATTAACCTGAGGCCATATTAACACATATCTGACTGTGTCAACAAATGCTCCCGGTACAACTATTACTCTGGGGTTGATATAAAACAGCTTCCTGTCTGTTATAAATGTCATGCAATATCATTTTTTTTTTTTTTTTTTTTTTTTACAATATCACAGTATTGTTTGTGTGTATGCTAACAGCACAAAATGATGACAACAATTTTTAGAGTTCAAGCCAGCATTTCTCACTATCTAGAATGACCACAGTCGATTTTCAAATGTCAACAATGTCTACTTTGATGATGAAAATATGACATACACATACATTTTAATTTCAAGACAAGATATGCAATGTATCTATAGTAATGGAGATGATACAATATTTCAATGATATATACACGTATTACTTATTATGCTTGTTGTGTTGCGCAAGCTTTTCCAGATGACTGGCCATTATACAACTTACAAGGTATATTCTTCAGAATTTGAATGTACATTCATTCATTCATAAGGAATTTGCCACAATAATCAATCTACTTTAAAGTGTTTTGCATCAGTCACAAACAGATGCATGATTTGTTAGTAACATTATATAGTGTTTATACTTAGCTATCATAGAATTTGAATATCAGCTGATATATACAACTGTACATATATGTACATGTCTGTAACCTTTAAATTCCTCTGAAGATCATAGATGTCAGTTACATGTACTTGTTCAATACAATCTTACTTCTTTGTTCAAACTGTAGTGTATAACACATGTTTATGTTTTGGTTTTTATCACCACTCTGTACACATGTACAAGTATATCTGACAGACTATTCAAATTCCATTCCAAATCTATTACAGTAGCAGTTAAAACCCACCTTTCAGATGGATATTGTTGGTACACATGAATTGCTATGTTTTTCTACTTGTTATAAATGTTAGTTTGTATCTCCATTACCAAAGATATGCTTCTGAAAGACTGTGAGAATGATTCCTCTCAGTGTGTGAGGTTTGGAAAGGGACTTGAATAATGAGTGGCAATCAAAACAAACTATGAACATGCAATAAAAAGGATAGAATCCAAGTAATTAGAGCAAAAAGAAAAGTGGTATTAAAATCAAATTGAACAACTAAATGTAGCCGACCCCTACAATGTATATCATATTTTAATCCTATAAGTTAGATACAAGCAAATGTAGACATTCTAAAACAAAAAGGCTTTGGTCATATATTTGTTATAATCGGTACTATTTCAGTGATTTCAATGTATATCCAACAAAATTGTAAACTCAATGCATGTATGATATATGAAGGAAATAACTACATGTACAAACTACTACAAGGTGTACATATACATGTACAAACAGGTGTAATATTATTTAATCTAGATACAAATTTATATCTCAAAATATATTGGATCAGTAAGGGAATCTAGAAATGAATCAATTACAGTTGGGGATAGTAGTAGTAGTTTTATGATTTATAAATTGGACACTGTCTGCAAAACATGTCATTTCATATGGTGAACTTAGTATTTATAATGAGAAGATAGCTTGACATTGATAAAATGGTGTAAAACCAGATGTTGAGATGGACATGCAATGGTTGATAAAATGATGAAAAGATATCAAACAATCCAATAACTAGTCTGTTTGTTCATGTTTTCATTTTATAAGCATATGGTGACATCTCATAATGACATCAAATATAAATGTGGGGTTGAATTTGTCGATATAGTCATAGACCTCTCCTTAATAAACATAATTTCACAGCTGATACTCTTGACAAATTGAATTGAGAATGGTATTAACGGACAGAGGCGATAAATACTATACTAACCTGACAACAAGGTCTATCTGTCAAATGAAATTCACAATACAAATGTAACATCAAAAGACTGTACAAAGTGAAACACCTTATATAGGTACCTCAAACTGCAACATATTGTATTCATCCATTTATATAAATACACTATCTCACTATCTACTTTCATTATTTTGTCAAACACTTTTTTAAACATATTTTTGAACAGATATCCTTTGAGAATATATCTTTCTATGTAGGTTGGTTTCAATTACAACTCACTCAAATACTGTCAAACCTTCATCTAATCTCTCTCAATATTTTTTTTAAAAATGTGACATATGATACCTAAGAAAATTACAAATCCCTTAGCACCTGTATCGTATATGACCACACTTTGGTTCACAGAATATTACAAATCCCTTAATACCTGTATCGTATATGACCACACTTTGGTTCACAGAATATTACAAATCCCTTAATACCTGTATCGTATATGACCACACTTTGGTTCACAGAATATTACAAATCATTTAATACCTGTATCGTATATGACCACACTTTGGTTCACAGAATATTACAAATCCCTTAATACCTGTATCATATATGACCACACTTTGGTTCACAGAATATTACAAATCATTTTTAATACCTGTATCATAATATGACCACAGTTTGGTTCACAGAATATTACAAATCCCTTAGCACCTGTATCATATATGACCACACTTTGGTTCACAGAATATTACAAATCATTTTTAATACCTGTATCATAATATGACCACACTTTGGTTCACAGAATATTACAAATCCCTTAGCACCTGTATCGTATATGACCACACTTTGGTTCACAGAATATTACAAATCCCTTAGCACCTGTATCGTATATGACCACACTTTGGTTCACAGAATATTACAAATCCCTTAGCACCTGTATCGTATATGACCACACTTTGGTTCACAGAATATTACAAATCCCTTAGCACCTGTATCATATATGACCACACTTTGGTTCACAGAATATTACAAATCCCTTAGCACCTGTATCGTATATGACCACACTTTGGTTCACAGAATATTACAAATCATTTAATAATGTATCGTATATGACCACACTTTGGTTCACAGAATATTACAAATCCCTTAATACCTGTATCGTATATGACCACACTTTGGTTCACAGAATATTACAAATCCCTTAATACCTGTATCGTATATGACCACACTTTGGTTCACAGAATATTACAAATCATTTAATACCTGTATCGTATATGACCACACTTTGGTTCACAGAATATTACAAATCCCTTAATACCTGTATCATATATGACCACACTTTGGTTCACAGAATATTACAAATCATTTTTAATACCTGTATCATAATATGACCACACTTTGGTTCACAGAATATTACAAATCCCTTAGCACCTGTATCATATATGACCACACTTTGGTTCACAGAATATTACAAATCATTTTTAATACCTGTATCATAATATGACCACACTTTGGTTCACAGAATATTACAAATCCCTTAGCACCTGTATCGTATATGACCACACTTTGGTTCACAGAATATTACAAATATCGTATATGACCACACTTTGGTTCACAGAATATTACAAATCCCTTAATACCTGTATCATATATGACCACACTTTGGTTCACAGAATATTACAAATCCCTTAGCACCTGTATCATAATATGACCACAATTTGGTTCTATTTATATATGACCACAGTTGTTTTGAGTAAGACCAGATATACAAATTACAAATTGACTAGATACTAATAGATACCAATGTACAAAACTATTACATGGTTAATACCATTAAAATTACTATCAATTTCATTTTTATATTCCATTACAGGATCTGGATATGTACCTATAGATTTGCTAGCAACATATCAATTAACCAAATACTTGTACATGTACTTGTTTATGGCTCATGGGTATTAGGGTGATCATATTTATTTTTATGTTTGTCAGTCAACATTGCAACACTTTGAAACTGATAGGCAGGTTCAAAAAGATAAGATGAAAAAATATGTGCATGTGCTCATGTTTGGTGATGCTTTCAATTCACAAATAGTCTGAATGCCTTAGCAAACTAGGGGGGGGGGGGGTATTATACCATATGTGAGGTCATTTTCTACATCTCTTTCTCCAGATATAGTCAATTGGACAAATTTTACCAAAATCTCCTGCTGGGGGAAAGGGTGAACAGCACATGCCAATAGTTATCCACACTGACAGGCGGTTGTAATTGGTTACTTCATTCAGTTTTCTACAAACTCAACCTCCAAGTAACATGAGAAGTTGAGAACATGATAATGTTATCATCATGTTTATCTCAACACTTCAATAGCATTAAACTACCGCTGTCAGTGGTAAGAAAAGAATGACATTCTAAAGAACGCCATTTGACTATACAGTGGAGAGAGAGATCATAGAAAACATTTAGTTAACTAGACTAAAGGAAACCATGAATCATTTTATTTATAAAAAGCCTCAAATGTTCATGATAATAAACCTTTTTACCCAAACCTCATTTTTGGTGTTGTCATCATACCACCCATGACATTTTAATTTTGTCCTCATCCAGTCAGAGGGGGCAACAATTTATTTGAATCAAGGAAATATTGGGTCAGTCAGTCATAAGAAACATAACAATAATTAGGGTTGCCCATACCTACTACAATCTCCCTTGACCTGTAACCATGTGTGTTTAATAATCACCAGTGACTCAACTGTCATATTCTGAACATTTCATATTTATAACTCAGCATGACTATGAAACAATCATAAAATTATGTATATTCCCATACCATACATAACTAGATATATGATTTTAAACATTGATGACATAATAAAAATATATTTTTAGATGGCCTTGGTTATCTTCTAATTATTTATTAAATATATTAAATATCAACATTTGGGTTAAAGGATCTACACGGTTGTGTTTAGAATAGATTTTTTGTACCGATGATTTCATCATATTTCAAGAATGTATGTGTGACTGAATTAATACAGTTTAAAGTATCCATCACAAATATTGAATTTCTTGTCATAACCAACAGAGAATTCTAACCCCAACCCACTTTAAATGATTTGCAATGGATGAAATCCTATGAATGTGACATGTACTGACCACTTGTCTGTCAGGGTTCAGAGATAAAAGAGGGGAAAAAATATCAATATTTCTCATGAATTGTAGAGGTAACCAAAATATCCTGGACAGTGAAACAATGATGCTTGAGAGTGCTTACAACATATGTTGTATTTATTACTGTAATACACATTGCATGTTGTCTCTTTACTACATTCTAGAGGTCACTGATGGTTACTTATCTTTTTTTTAAGATTTGGTAGTCGACAGGTCATTGGCCCAACTCTAAAACCAAAACATGCTCCACATACTCAAAACACTGTACAACAATGGGTGGGTGAGTAGTTGCAGAGAGTTGGGTGGGGGCGTTGTAATCATATATATTTATGTATTATTACACACAAATCTTCAAAGCTCAGCATATACTTGGGGGTTACTTGCCTGTTTATTGACTGGAAATGTGACACTTCTCAATGAGTGTAGTATAACACATTCAGCCAGTAGACAGGCTATTACAATGCACTAGAAACTAGCCTATTACAAAATGTTCACTCCTTATGCACAAGGGTACTCAATCCCTAGCAAAAATAAAACTAGCACATACTGATAATCACATTACAAATGAACAGCTGAGTTTATTTTGTGCCTTTATCAAGATACAGTCAATACATCTCACTTCTTCAAATCTAGAAAGTTAGTTATGATAATAACTAATTGAGGTCAAAGGGTTGATAACTTTTTCCCTTCTCACAGCTGCTGTATATTTGACAACAAAGCTGCTATATGTAGATACTTGATGTTTGAGGTCACATGGGAAATCATATAACAAACCAACTACTGTAGATAACATGGACTCATCATATTTATTACTAGTTAATTAGACTAGTTTTGTAGAAATATTTATGTCTAATCTGTATAAAATGCCTAGCTGATATAAATCTGACAGTCTAGCAAGCTACTTTCACCTTATAGTCTACCTTCTAGTGAAGTTCTACATCTACATTTAAATCTTTTTATTATTTACATATATGAATACTTTATTTTACGTAAGAAGCTATATGTGCCAGATCACTAATTTATGTAGACATGGAAAGCAATATCAAGAGAAGACAAGTCTACATTGTAACACTCCAACACCTGCCCCATCCCCTATAATTCAAACCACATTTCTACCCTTTATAATATTTCCAAATCTAATTTTCCAATCGTATATCTGAAATTATGTTCATGACTGTTTGTCATTATGGATGTCTCAACCAATATTAGCCATTTTATGTAATTACGTCTGGGATATCAATCGCTTGATACTTTATTTTACCACGAATCCCTTTCTACTCTACATGTACTCTATAATAGTTTGTATGAACTGAAGGAAATAATGCAAGCTGAGCTCATTTCATCAACAATCCCATTTACTGAGCAAATTGTGTCTTATAAAAATATAGTGCCAATGGCATTGTAGCATATTTTACTTACATTCATAAGAATTAACTCAGTTTGTATTATTTGACCATACATCCCCTTTTTTCAGTGTACCCACACAACACTGATCAGATTTAATAGACACGAATGATGTAAACAATAAATCTAGCTGTCATTTGATGAGGTTGCAAAACAAAATAATATGTCAATGCCCACTATAGTATCTGACCATTGTGCTGGGTTTGGTTGAATTTGATTCATGCATGTCAGTGATATGGCACAGGACAGATCAATATGCAGACATCTGACAAATGCTCGGAAGCTAGCAGTGTAGTACTAGTAGTGACAATTCAGGCCTTTGACTGCAGTGAGCTAAAATGATTATATTCAGAATACATTAATCAAATCAATGTGTACACATGCATTATATTTGTCATCAATTTGTTAGCCATGATGGTGACATCTTGCAAGTACAGTAAAATACTGATTATATGAACTCTGATTATTTAAATGCTTTGATTATTCCGACAAACTTCATGTCCACATATCATGCATATACCAACTAACTGTCTATTACTCATAACTCTTCTGACTTGTTGGGATGATTGGCATTCTCTAATGCTATCATCTTACTTACAATTATGAACAACAATCCATATTTCAGTAAGGTTAGGACTGACCACTGTGGAAGCCACAGTAGTTCTTGTACACATGTATACACTTTCAGCACATTTCTGTGGGCATTTCACGGACACTTTTCCTTTCCACATAACATCTCCATCACTAGTATAACTTTGGTATCAAAAGACTTGAGAAGATCATTACATACTGTACTACAACTGGAAAATACATTTTGTAGGTGCACATTTTCATATCATCCATTTTGTTCATTTTTTTATGTGCAAGTGCTATACATCAACACACTCAGAATAGACTAGAATTTATCATGTTATTCACAACAATTTAGAGACAGTACATGACTTCAGTGTAAAGTGCTCAAAGATATTGATCCACATTGTCACCATCGTAGACTGAAAGATTCACTGTTAAAGCACTCCACACACACCACTGTCACTATTACAAACACCATAATTGCAACAATTCATGGAGCAAAAACAATTACGACCATTTCAGTCTCTCATGATGCCTGTTTCTTTAAAAGGACACCAGAAATTTCCCTATTGTCAATGTCTGGGGAAAGGATGTTGTCAAGGTCACATATCATATCTAGTGTCCAATATTTGTTTGAACAATGACACATACATGTACACCCAAAACAAACACTGAAATTGAACCATTCCTGTTGTATTGGATTGGTTTTGCAGTGTTGATTGTATTTACTCAGTTTTAATTTCACAGTTGAACTATACAGTTACCAAGACCATACATGTGTATATACTCAAATTTGTATACACAGCTGTTGCCATTAAATTAATATTAGCAACCAAACATGAAAGTCTAGTTATTTCAAGTACCAGTACTAAAACACCCCTTCTTTTTTATATGTATAATATTTATGTAAATTGTAGTGATGTCAATATCTAATTA
Source organism: Glandiceps talaboti (assembly GCF_964340395.1). Classification (NCBI taxonomy): domain Eukaryota; kingdom Metazoa; phylum Hemichordata; class Enteropneusta; family Spengelidae; genus Glandiceps; species Glandiceps talaboti. The sequence continues at coordinate 26,844,940 of NC_135550.1, read as the reverse complement.
TTATTTAACCTTGAATAATCAAATACATACATACCTCAACTCAGTCATCAGAATGTTTCCACACACACACACACACACACACACACACACACACACACACACACACACTCAATTTGTTCATCTTATCAGTGTTAAGTGTGTTTTAACTTAATGTTGAAATATTCTGATAGTTGAGTTCTCAGTTTATATGATTATCTACATTGTACACTTATCACATTACTGTCACAAATGAACAAAAACATTGAGATTTCTACATCTGCAAACATGTTTTTTTCCTTACATTTGAATTCTAAATTTAACAATGACTGATTGATAAAATGATAACTGTATACAATCTGCATACAAATAGTGACAACAAATAAATGATTCTACTCTTCAATTGCAATGAAAAGCTGTGACAGCCTTTACATGTTATGGTCACCTGACAAAAGTATATTTACATATTCAGACATCTTTCATCAGCTGGGAATCTATTGATTATTCATTCACAACAGTTGACAATACTGTGCTCAGGAAATATGCTCTGAACCAAAATAAGCTATCACCCACCAATTACAACTCACTCATTTGGATACAACTTTTAAATGTCTCTTGGAATTTGTAGCTAATGCAATATAATTGGTTAGAACTTGTGTGTGTTTTCTAAGAACTCTGATTTAAAATATATGGGCTGTATTTTCATATTATTTCAGTAATTCTCTTCAAAAAAGGTTCATCAATTGTATACGACCACCAGGAAGAAATCAATGATGCTTCAACAAATTTGAACCATGACGGTGGCACTCTGAATACCATCGAAAACATTATTCCATAAAAAAGTTATTGTAGTGGTAGACACTTGAACCACCATTGTTTACATACTACAAAATGCTGACTTTGGAAGATCGTGTTTGGGTCATAAACAAAGTGAACACTTGCACCAAAATATGAAAGACATACATAGTAATACAGCAAAATATACTTTACATGTATTACACTTTTGATAAGCAATTACCATTATGCTAGGTTATAATGTAGTCGAAAATATTATTATGTACAGACAGATACATAGGTAACAACACTGTTGCAAATACTAGTTATGGCTCGAGGCGGAAAACTGAAAAGAAACAAACGTACACATACAATGTATAACTGTAGCAGGGTGATATTTGGTAACAAAAGTTCTACTAAATCACCAAAAGACACACTTACCCACTCAGCACATGAACTCTCTCTGTATTGTATTTGAGAGGTGTTAATTCCTGCCGTAAACACTGCAATGCTTCTAATACATGTGTGTCTTCCAGATATTCTAGATATTTCTGCTCAAGTAGAAGGAACTTCATTTTCTGGAAAAGAAGATTAATTTCCGTATTCATCCAATAGTCTATAAAACAGAAGATTATATTACACCACAAAAGAAACACTTGTTGTCAGTTGTCAGATTTTGGACAGACAGACATACATAATCAAAGATTTATAACTGTGGTTATACTTACCCATGGTTACCATACAATAACAGTGAGTCTCCACATGAAATACCTCAAAATTATTTACTGTATCATACTAGACACTCATGAAAATTGTTCAAAGCATGACATTTAATGAAAGGGAAAGGATACCCTGTGATTTAACCATTTTAAATAAAAATATGAATGTTAAACATGATAAAATCATACTGTGTTGTTTCATTCACTTTCACTTATCGATATGGGAGAGGATGTCGATCAAAACCGTGAACGTCTCTGCAATTAGGCAGAAGTGATGTATGGACTTAGACACTGCTTCTGCTGTCTGCTATCAATGCTATTGTGTCAGACCATTGTATAGTGTATGTCAGTTCACTAGCAAGTACGCTACTCGGAAACTACAATGGCCTCAACGCACAAAATATTCTGTCGTTTCTCCTCATTATCCTTGAAACATGTGATAAATATTTGAAAGTTTGAAAACAGGTCTTATATACTTTGGTTGCATTATGTCTTAACACATTGATCCACAATATGGTTGATGACTACATACATGTAGATGTGTTCAAGACAAGTGTATGATAGATATATAAGCTATAAACCCCCAACCCCATACAAAACACACACACGCACACGTGCACACACACACACACACACACACACACACACACACACACACACACAAACACAAGGTGGGTAATATACTAGTATCATTCCTACTGCATTGGTCCATTTACACTGACTACATGCTATACTATGATCCATTTCATGGAAGAAGTCAATAACTAGTTTTATGATGCAGAAACATGGCACATACAGACCTCACATACACATACACATACACATAACAGCCCAAACACATACGGACCTCATACACATGTACATACACATCATTCCAACACAAAACCCTTTCCCCCAAACACAGTGACACCATCCATCCATACGTCATACAGACAGGTAGACAAAATTAAAAGAATCATTCCTGCAGTGCCCACTAACACTAACTTTATAAGTTGTGACATGATCAATTTAATGGAAGAGGACAATAATTTCCATGGCACAGAAACACATAGGCACAGACACATGCAAATCACATACACACCTGACACCAGACACCCCCTCCCTTCATCCCAAAACATACACACTATCAATATATACTGATAGACAATGAGTCATTCCTATGGCCCCATTAACACTGACTTTAGCTGGGATATAATCCACTTAATTACTTTCATTACAGAGGCACAGGCACATGCAAACCACATACAAACCCTACACTCTCCCCCCCCCCCCTCCATTCCACAGTTAAGTTAGTTTTCTTGTGATACTATAAGTTACAACTATTGACCATGTCCATATGGTCAACTTGATAAAAGACGAGGGTGTTTTCTTGTTACAAATATATTCATGACCACAGCTGCCTCTACAACAAAATATTCAAATACCTGAATTATACAAAAAGAGATCCATTTGCATATTTTACCAAAACTTCTTGTTTGATAAAGTAAATACATTTATCGACTTTCATTTTAATTTTAAAGTCAAAATTAAACGAAAGCAATCATGGAAGTCATTGACTTATTCCATGGATTACTCAAATGCTACAACTTTCACAATGCAGGATGACTTACAGTTGGGATCATAGATTCTATAGGGTCAGTAAGGTGACACATATCATGTTTCAAGTGAAATGTGTCTCTTTCTAATTGATGTGTTTCAAGCATAGTGTTTGTAGACAAGGATATTACTGCTGTGATTTTGACCAGACCCTATCATCCCAACACTTTTCAATTTAGTGCCTGCAGACATTGAGTACAAGCTGGGTAAATCTAATTTGACTGTATATGATCATACCTCGCCAGATGCTAATAAAGGTCTTGTATTATGGCTGCTTATGGTCTACTCTAGGTACACTGATTTATAATTGATGTCAACGACACAGACCTCCACACACACAAGACATAATTGCACAGTACCATATTTTGTGAACTCAAAGAAAATATTACATATGCAGAACTGAAACTACTACAACACTGACACTGGTTCGTAAACTCTGATCATCGGTGACCCCCATCTGTCACTGTAATTTGAGCCATGCTATTACCATACTGCTGAGTGAAAAGTTCAACATAAATAACTACCACCACCTACAAATTTCACCAGAACATCAACAGAATTCAATAATATTTGCTGTGGGCTTGATCCCTTACAGAAATCAGACAAAATAATTGCTTATACATTTATATCACAAAATTCTAAACTGAGATAATTCAAACTTTTACTTCTGGATCAATCAACAAATCACTTATTTGAATCAATCAAATCAGTTATGTGACAGAATCAAATGTATATAATTATGTGTTTTTTTCAATCTGTCATTCCTTTTTAAAACTAATCTATAGAGAATTGATGTCATATAAACTAAACTCTGGGATTGTGATTTTAGGCACCACTCTTGGAGCTGATAACTGACAGCCCCTGATTTATCGTTTTGAGATCTTCAAATATATACACAACACACTGTACTAAAGTTAGGGTCTCACTGCCTATTGGAGACTCTTTTGTTTAAATGACCTTGGCATGCTGATTACAGTAAAAGGCTGCTGGTACAAAGCACTTTAAATATTTAAATGTCATACCATTTATTACAAATTCTGCACTTTCTTCCTTTTAGGACTATTTCTAGTATTTTGTGTTTTAATATTTATTATTAATAGCATTTCTGTAACTTGCGGTTGATGAACACCTCACTGAGAATAATGTCTAGGCTGATATATCGTATATTAGAGGGTCTAATTACTATTGTAAATACATGTATGTGAATCAGATGCTGATAATTGTATCATTTATAACAGTTCAAAAGAACACTTCAAGATTCATTTACTCATGATATTTCCTCATATCATCTAAGATTACTCTTAAGAGAAAATAATGATACATTATTAACTTTGGCCCTCCAAAGTAATATATATGCACAACAAACAGAAGGTGACAATAAAATACATGACCATACTTGTTATGTGCCTTATTTCAGCAACTGTGACACTAAGCAAAAACTGTGGCAACACAACCCATTGCAATGGACACATACAAAAGTACCTGTAAATGGGTTATTTGTTATCAAGTTCGGCAACCTTACATAAGAGGCTACCTGCATACTGTATGGGGGTCTCTTTGATCTAACTTGACAGACATTGTAATGACTACAGGCCAACACAATGGACATCCTTGAACAGCTCAGCTGACTCCAAAACAAATAGGAGCATTGGGTGTGATGTGGCTCTTACATTGCCCTCCACACAAGTCTTTGTTCATGAAAACAAAGACTACCCTAATATACTGGTGGGTATAAACAAATCCTTTTAATTGTTGTTATTTCCCTAAAATATGCAGTCACTTTGATTAATTCTTTCTCAATTAAATAATTACCACAATCTATAAGTTAACAACTTATTCCAAATTCAGTTATTGATTGCTCAGCTTGTGCCCTCCTACACATTGAAGTACAAATATCTTGTGATATCCAACATGGCATTGCCTACTACTACTACTACTAGTATTTTCCAATGCAGTGTTATTTTAGGTCACTATCATTATCATGTCCAGCCATCCCTGTACTCTTCACACCTCTAAACTCTAAGGACTCATTCATTCTTCAACAAATTCAACCTTTGAATCATACAGTTATTGTTTATTCAGGTATTGCCCTATTTCCTTCCCTCTAGTTTTGTTTATTATTTTTATATATGGAACTGTTTCAGTCCAATATCCAATATTTTTGTTTCAATAAGTTTTTCATTATTTCATGTGACATCTTGTATTTGTGTTGCTCTTATTCTGTTTATTGTATGATTAATTGGAGACAAGTATTTATTCATATATTCATACTGATAAATATCTGTCTCACTACGTTTACATTACGGCATACTTACCAAAGTTCCTTCAGGAGATTCTATGAGGTCTTTCAGTTCATTCAAATCTTCCTCTGCCTAAACACACAGGAAATAAGTATTCCAACAGTCAAATGAGGAATAAAATATTTAACAGTACATGTATTTTGAAAAATGCATTCGTTTATTTTTTGCCGTTAAGCTACTTTGGGGTTATCTCTCCATCATTTTCATGTCTGTAAATTTAAAATCACTTATGCCGTGTAAATCTGTCCGTAGAATGTGCTGTTCTGTATACAATTTCGAGGTCACCATTCCCAGTGAAGAAAAATAAATTAAATCGCGTCTCGTGATATTATCTCACCTTTCCCCATTCGCCGTCCATGACGTGCGAGCGAAATCTCGCAGCTGACGGATGTTCCAACCGACAGCCCGACTCGGCCATGAGTTGATCAACAGTCCGACTGCAAATGAAACAGCAAGACTATGTGAATATTCTTAAACATATCTCGTTTCCTCCTTCCCGATAAAAAATACTGAAATGGTGAACACGAAAAAAAAAATTACAGTGTACTTCAAGATGGCGACATGATTTGCACTCACTTGAGACCTAACATCCTCAGATGTTGCCCTATGAGTCTCACGATTTCCCGGTCATTTTTGGTGATTATCTTGGGAGGTGGACTCTTTGCACTGTCTCGATCTGCAACATCTGAGGTGACGATTTCACCGTTACTTGCCGTGGCTCCGTTTGCAAAGTCATTGGTGTCTCCATTGTGCTGAGCGGACGGAGAGCCATTGGCATGCATGGCGGCGACCAGACGTTGTTTTTTCGGCGGTGGCGGAGACAATCCACCGTTTTCTGAGTCTGACGAGGAGGCCAGTATTGCTATAACACAACAGATGATATGATCTCTTCTAAAAGAAAATATAAAGACGAAAAAACTTGGGTGAAATTGGATGTTTCGCAGCGCCAACCAAACAACAACACAGATAGAATGAAAATCGACTTCGGCTTTATGTTGTTGAATGACGTCATTAGCCCAGCTGACTGGAGGACTGTGGGAAATTCCAATACATAAAACTTTTTAAAAAATCGTTTATTTTGGCAATTTAATTTTTGACAATATTATTATCAATATTTACATTTGAATCTAACCATAAAGTCCTGCCGAATTTGTCATAAATATGCATTAGAATAGGTTGGAGTACAGAACAAAGTCATCAACTACTTTGCACTGTACATGTTCATGATGAGAAAACGTTTTCTTCCATCGCTGTAATTTACACTACAGTCCATAAGGTACAAAATTGCTGGTAAAATGGAAAGAGCACTATAGTTCAGTTCAATAATGTAGAAAAGACAACAACAACAATACATAATTGTAGACAACCCGGGACAACCAGACAAATGGTAAAAGATGAGATACATATGAGATATTTAATTAGTCATTACTTTATAGTGTACAATCCAGCTTCCCAACACGCATATATCAAGTATGATAGAAATCGATTATTCTGTTGTCGTTTTTCGAGGTGCATTTTGTTGAGGACGATAATAGTTACAATTAATACATATGATGCAAAACAAAAACAAAACTGTAAAAACGAAAGCAAATTTTGTTCTGCTATGATGGCGCTGTCATAAATCCCTGAGAGGATCGAAGGAACAAACACACTACACAATACAAGTTTCGAAATGGCGTTCACATTCGCTGCGTTTTGCTATCTCCTGGCAATGATTTTGTCAGCAGTGTTGATATTCTTCGCTATTTATCATGTAAGTATACTCAAGTGTGCTCAAATACTTGTACCTTTTAGATGCTACGCGTACAGGATATATGAATGGCATGATACGACAATTTTCATGTTTGACATGATCATGATGCATGATAGTGCACTGCAATGCCAAACCGCTACTAGTGACAGTGTTTTGCATGGCTGAAATGACTCACTCCATCATGGAAAGGGCATGAACCTAGAGTTCCCCACCTTCACTGGACACAAAGTGCTACGAGTATATCATATGTGTGCGTCACATAGGGCATCACCTTTTTTAAATAATAGTCCGTTTATAAACACATGATATACTGCCAATCTACTCTAATGGAGTAATGTGACCTAATAAATACATGCAGCATTTAAATGAATATACATTGTAATTTGTAGTTCAACTGTTGTGAAGTATTATTTTTTGAATTTTAATACTACAGTGCATTGTATTTTGAATTTGTTATGTTTTTTTCTATACACATTTCTCTATTACAATTGTCAGAGTTTTTAGGAGAAACAAATTAGTTTGAGTGCCTTGGAAAGGGTTAACACATGCAAATATGATAATAATTTTCAATATAAACATGTAACTTTACACTTAGCATGTACATGTAGCCCAGGGTAACAGCAAATGACCCCCCCCCCCCCTAATGCTACTGCATAGGCAAGTGGTTAATACTGTCTGTATGTACATATGTATATGTAGCGAGTACAAATGATCAAGGTCAAACATTTGAATCTCATGCATTTCCTACATGCAAAAAGTATATTGGTATAATTACAAGTTAATACCCCATACTTACCAGGTCTGTTCATTTCATACATGCAAAAAGTCTATTGGTATAATTACAAGTTAATATCATAACTAGGCAAAGCCCATAAGCTCAGGCTGGGTAGATTCATTTGTGACAACAAACATAGGAAAGTAGTTATTCTTTTTAGAACATGTAAAAAAATCAATTATCGACAATATAAATGTCAAAACCACACTTCCACAACCCGTAAATTAAACTGCGCTATGTCATCAGTGGTCCGTATCGCGTACCGACGTACGTCAAACTTCCAAATAGTGTAACAATTTCTCCTTGAGGTACAGTGATGCCTCGATACACGTTACAATGTTACGATAATCATGCCAACAGGCCTACTGTTACAATATTGTAATGCATGGTGATGTTATGTCGCCTATGCTGTACGATGATACAGTAGCGCGTGGAGAATGCACATAGTATATGGAAGGCGCATGCGTAGTCACTGCGCGCGCAATGCATCCCTGGGAGAACCACCAATTTTTTTTGCATAGTATATACGACACGCATGTGTACTAGTCATTGACCCGCTACGCAGCAGCTTCGCTGCCGCTGCGCAAGCTATTGGAGAGATTATACAGAGCTTACGAGATGAGAACAACATCGTCATCATTTTGTCCCATGCATCATCAAACGTGCAGATGTAAGACGTTTGATTCTCGTCAGTGAGTCATTTTTGACGAGAAACCAGCGAGTTTCTCATAAGTGAACACAAGAGCAAATTTTGGCGTGATTTGCCATGAAATTTCACCAAGATTTTATTCTAAATATATGTTAGCTAATTTTTAAAGAACTAAGCACGATTACATAGTGATCTACTAAAAATCTACACTTGAAATATCTTTGGTACATAACATCGTTTCCACTGTAGACATTCAAATTCAGATAGCGCTTTGGAAGTGTTGCTTAATCACTTTTGCCATAATGAGAATGAGATGCAGGCGAGAAGCCGTTTGTCATTGTCGTCGTGTTCTCGTAAGCTCTGCTTAATTTCTCTAATACTCCATACCTGGGTGATACTTCCATGCCGATAATTACCGAGACTGTTGATTTCCTACATGCAAAAAGTCTGTTGGTATACAGTAAATCAATACCCGATACTTACCGAATCTGTTGATTACTAGTAGTATACTATGAATGATAGACTAGTGTGATGAAGGTTTGGTAATAACATTAATAGCTAGGTATATTTTTCATACTTTTAAACAGTAAAGTAGACTTCCATTTGATGTCTTTATTCTTCAGTTTACATGTACATATACTGTATGTACATTGTGTCGAGAGATCATAGGAAATCACTAGATATTTTTAAACAGTTTTTTTTGCTGCATGCTTTAAACAAAACGTGAGGCAAATTTGACAATAGAATGTACAACACACATGTACTCTATATTGATATTGATGCATTGTATCCTTCCAACTAAGGACAGTTCTTTTTTATCACAAATAGGAAAATAATAAATCCTCAAAACGTGATATTCTGGTTGATTTAGTTTTATTAATAGATACTTCTCTGCCATATATAGAATGAAATGCAAAACTAATGTCTTTGTTTTGTATATATGGTTGATAAAAATTAATAAATCATACACATGGTAAATTTATTCAAAGTTAAAAGTACCAATGTATAACATATTTTGACAAAAATAAATGATATACTCACAAGATAAAAAATAATATTTGGAAGCAACAAGTATCAATATATGTATTTTGCAAATGTTGCAGTTTGGTAAAATATGAATGCTGTGCACATACATAACAAGGTGAAGTTATTTAAGATATAAATAACAATTATATTTTAATTTTTTATGTATGTTTGACAAAAATGCATGCTATGGAAGCTACAAGTAACAATATATGTATTTTAGCATTGATGCATGACCCATAGACCTCGGGATCTGACGCACTATTTGTAAGCTACCTCATCTATGTAAGATGAAAAGTAGCAATGTATTGTTGTACATATATTCAGTCTCCTGATTAGCTAAATGCAGTGATGCATATCAACATTATCAACAAATTGAGAACCTCATCAAATATTCAATACCTTCCAGTTGACAATTTCATTATTTTAACATTGTCAAACCATACAATTTAGTGCTACATTTACTAAATAGCGTCTCTAACATTTCATCAAGCCACAAACTATTCTCTAATGTTCAGCCCGATATTTTGTTTCACTAATTATAGATAAACAATTAGCTTTTGGAAATAATTTAATCATCATACCATGATTCAAATGTAATCCATCACAACAGGGTCATCTACTCACTTTCTGTAATTTACTTACCTATATGTAATAATTGTGAATAATTGATTTTTGTGAGTAGCGTGTTTTATGTAATCATCAAAGATTTATGGATACAAGGTTACTCAAAGTAGTCCTGAGGAAGTAAACACAAAGAATGTATGTCAAGTAGATTTGGCAGTATTGTAGCACATGATTTCAGCCAGAATTGTACATGTATAAACTGTCCCAAACTCCTCCCACTATCCCTATATTACAGGTAAACCATCGAGGGATCGAACGACTCTGCAAACGATTGTGCGTATCATATACATTTTATGTTCCCCAAGAACAATTTAGTTAGATAAGAAACAGGCTTCCCACAGGCCACTCATTACAAATATAAACAACGCCACACTGCTGCCCTGCTGACAAGAAGGCACTGTATGTGCACACACATATCACTTGTCACTTTGAATCAATACACTTGTATGTGTCAAAATCTGAGTCTGTAATGCGATGACTTTCAATAGCTTGTTTCATTCCAAGGACAATGTATGTGTGTCTGTGTATCAGTAGGAGTGGATACATATTGTTTATATTCGTATTGAGTGGTCTGTGGGAAGCCTGTTTCTTATCTATCTAAATTGTTTTTAGGGAAAATAAAATGTGTATGATACGCACAGTCGTTAAGCGATCCCGCCAATGTTTTACCTGTATATTACCAGTCAGAGTTTGGAAATGTTAACCTACTGTGAAGGTGTGAATTGGTCCCTGTTCTGGACAGTTTGCCTGTAGTAGCATTTGTTATGTGATCACTGGTGTTGGTTGTCATTTTCAAGGACATATTCTGTGGCCTCTTCCTATTTTCAACTGACAGGCACCATGTTCAGTTTATATTAATTTACTCTATTTTCATTATAGCTTGTATATGTATGTATGCATGTATGCATGTACATATGTATGTATGTATGTACGTATGTATGTACGTATGTATGTATGTATGTATGTATGTATGCATGTATGTACATATGTACGTACGTACATATGTATGTATGCATGTACATATGTATGTATGTACGTATGTATGTATGTACGTACGTATGCATGTACGTATGTACGTACGTATGTATGTATGTATGTATGTGTGTATGTATGTATGTATGTATGTACGTATGTATTTATGTGTGTGTGTATGTACGTACATACGTATGTAATGTTCTAACACAGAAAATAATTACCTCCACCTTCTTCAACCTCGGTTGATCTTCATAACGAAAGATCTTACAATACCTGTATCTGAAACATTGTAAATGTTGATATTAAAATGTGCAGATACCAGATTTAGAAGAGTTCGATTTTGTATGTACTTATTCATCTGTTCATATTATATTTACAGATAATTGCATTTGATGAGCTGAAGACAGATTACAAGAACCCAATAGATCAATGTAACAGTTTAAATCCTGTAAGTATACCAATACAATAATTGACAACATACATGGTAGTTGTATGGTTATCCTCCTAGATCCTGAAAACAATCCATTCATTTGATGTATGTACATGTATGTATTAAAAGCAGTTGTCTTTATACAAACTAGATTACAATATATAAAGGTGTCATCATCATGAATGGTACATCTTGATATTGCAGTGAAAAATGCTTATGTAAAAGTCAATCTTGGCAAGTTGTTTTTGTTTAAAAGTTTACGAAAAAAACACTTAGTATTAATGTTTCTGTTCTCTTTCAGCTGGTTCTGCCAGAATACATCATTCATATATTCTTTACTGTGCTGTTTCTATTTGCTGGGCAGATTGGTACAGTGGCACTCAATGTACCTCTTATAGCTTATAATATTTATAGGTAAGACAATTTGAATTGTAAAAAAACATCAATGATTATGATTTACTTACAGTGGCAAAGTAAAGGTGACTTCATGCATACCTATTCTTACAACCTACAACAAAATTGAAATTATACACAGAATGAAACTTCATGACTTTATCAGTTTAATTTGAAAAATATTAGAGTGTACGTGTATTCTATCGTACATGAATATAGAGAAATAATGTTATCATGTTACAATCATCACATTTACTAATTTAGTGGAATACATGTTTCATAATCCAGGTACGCAAACCGTCCAGTGATGAGCCAGCCAGGCCTATATGACCCAACCACTATCATGAATGCTGATGTACTGTCACGCTGTATGAGAGAAGGCTGGGTCAAACTTGGCTTCTTTCTTCTCTCATTCTTCTATTATCTGTACAGGTAAGGTTTTCCCATATCGTTGTCAACTGCAGGTGAAGCATGTAAAAGATCTCTATAGAGTATTATTTAGATATGATATTATTGTGTTCTAGAGCAGATTCATTGTGTTTAATAGTGTGAATAATAACTAAAATCGTGTAAAGTCATGGTTACATAGCCCAGGGAATGTGTTTGAATGAGTTTGAGAATGTGATAGGTATAGATTTATGTGCCAAGATGGACAAGAGTGGTATTATTGTGTGGCATACTATGGTAGAACCCCATGGTGTTGAGTGTAAGTGTATGGCATACTATGGTAGAACCCCGTGGTGTTGAGTGTAAGTGTATGGTATACTATGGTAGAACCCCATGGTGTTGAGTGTAAGTGTATGGCATACTATGGTAGAACCTCATGGTGTTGAGTGTAAGGGTATGGTATACTATGGTAGAACCCCATGGTGCCGAGTGTAAGTGTATGGTATACAATGTGTCCTGTAAAGTGCCTTTGAACATTCCGAGTAATGGAGCTATATAAATTGTTTGATTGATTGATTGTTGATTGATTGATTGATTGATTGATTGATTGATTAATTGATTGATACTATGATAGAACCTCATGGTGTTGAGTGCAAGTGTATGGGATACTCTGGGTAGTTACACAAGTGGTATTCTCTATGGCCGTACTTTCATGAGTGTAGGCATATTTGTAAAATTTGCATATAAAATGTATGCCTATATGTATGTTTGCATATGTATGCACTAATGATACTGCTCTGCAGTGCAAATACCACTAGTATGTGCATACACCAGTTCAAGTAATCACTGGTACATATGTAATGATGTATTTAACTCTATGTTACTGTTTGCTAATGTATAGATTGTGTTTCCTTACAGCATGATATATGTGTTGGTATCCAGTGCATCATAAGAAGTGTGTACTCAGTATGGAGTAATCACCATGAGGTTGAATTGAGGGAAGGTTGTTACAGAACTAACAGATGTGCCTGTGATATGCCATTGATACAATTTGTATTTTGATTGTTTGATACTTTAAATTGAATTCATAAATGTGATAGATAGATGTACGATTGTAAATCAAATACTACAGGAACTTTTATATCCCGACACCTTGCCTAGAGTTAGATAAGAAAATACAGATTAGTTTATGAAAATGTACTTGTGTAAGACTTACTGCTTGCTACTTTACCTTTCAAAAGTACTTTTGATAGTTTTCTTGTATGACTAGTTGTTTTTTAAGACTGCTTTTTGTCAAGTAAGTTTGTAGGTTTAGTATGATGTGTTGCATTATGAAATGAGGTTATTTTCATGCAATGTTAGTTTTTTAAAAGCAATAGCATAGCATTTTGCATCACAAATAACTTAGTTTATTATTTTGCAATATGATTTTTTTTTTTCAAAAGAGGAACACTGAAAGCTTGTTTTTGACAAGGTCAAGCAATAAATGAATTTATGTTTGCTGGGAGCTGTAACACTGCAAGAGAATATAGTATTAAAAATTACCACATTAGTTAAATTGTATTTTTTTGCTAGGAGATGCAATACCCTACAATAAAATAGTTAATTTGAATACCTTGTACTTTTAGACAGTATTAACTTTCTGTATTAAAAAAGTTGGGATAATCATTCTCACAGTTCCAGTCAACATTGTACTGACATTCATGTGTATCAGTTTGTACAGTCTGTATTAAATGTAATTACTGGTCGCCGTTCTGTCAATTGTGTTGGTTCAAAATATCCCATAATATCTGTAGTACCTGCCAAACTACATTTACCATGAAATTCATTTCAATGGATTTTTTACTGGAATTTTACAACTGTTCTCACAGGACATGTGATGTAAAGTCTGTGATAGGGCAAAAGTGACTGCCATTGAAGGCAGTGATGGATAGCATCAATGTATAGGAGCTTGATCCAGTGAATAGATAGGCTACCATTCCATGTACCTGATATGACATAACCAGTCAACCACACGTTGGATTACATTTGTAAAAAGGTAGTGAATATTTGAATGGCATTTGGGTAGTGCACTGATAAGGAATGCTTACAGTTGTGTCGGGAAAGACTCTGGCAACCATGTGGCTAAATAACCTTGGCTTTGTGACTAGATAAGGGAATTCAGTGATCAAACCATTCTTGAATTGTAAATGTCATGTCATGAGAAGTTTTATACAGTAAGGTAATGAACTAGGATTACACATAGTACATAGAAAACACAATTTTCAACTATAAATGTTTGCAAAATCACCTGTGAAAATTGTTTCGTCTTTTTCAGCAAGTCAAGATTGTTTATTGCCGCAGACCAAAATACCTGTCAGCTTAAAGTTATAACACAAAAGCAATTAAACCTTGTGAAAATAGAATATTTGTCAGGATATTTGTCACTATGAACAAGATTATAAACCAGAACAGATTGAAAGCTCACTGGTTTTTGAACTGCTTGCATGTCATAACTTTCTAATTCAAAAATGTGTATTGATTAGTTGAAACGTTTTCATTTACCTGTGTACCTTCAGATCACATGCAGTTTGCACAATATTTGTTTCATCACATCTGCACTATGCATTGATGTTGGAAACAAGACCATGTTGTACGTGTAACCTGTGTTGAATAGTTTTATCATGTAGTGGTGCTAGTTTGTTGTGATCTATACAATAGTATTATAATATGTTTATTTTTGAAAGAGTTTGTTACTGGGTAGATATTTTCACATTAATACTTGTTCATTACCTTGTGTCATTCAGTTTTCAGGAAAAGTTATAGTAATAGCACAAGGATGTAGATATTTTTGACACACACATAGCTAAGTACATGTTTCCCAACCATAAAGCTTTAGACCAAAATTGATTTCAGAGTATGTTTTTCAGGGTTTCACGTCTTTATACTGTTCCTATACCTGAATGTGTTGACTTGACAATTTGAAATGAATTTTATGTCTGCAACATAGTTACAGCTACCTGACCATTAGTTTGAATGTATATGATGTGATGACTTCATTTACTTGCCTTTTTATGAAGTAATAACTTATTGATGTACTTGTTATAAATATTGCAGTTTTTGAAGATTCAAGTTCAATATACATGCATGTTGTGTACAAAGTGTATACATTCATCTGTTTTGATATAGATTTAGAAGTGTGAAGCTATTATCATATGACAAATAATAAACAAGTTCTCTCTCTATTGATGCAGGGTTTTACAAGATGGCAATAGCATTTGTTTATTTTTGTGGTCACCAGATTCGATAGAATGATGGCAAACCACACTCAAACTCAATAATCAAATGTCAGTTTTATTGTACAGATTGAGATGCTGAGATACCCGAGTTGGCAGTTATCTGGCTAACAACCATGGTGTTGTGAAACTAAGATACCCCTATAATAGGCAGTTATCTGGCTAACAACCATGGTGTTGAGAAGCTAAGATACCCTGGTAGGCAGTTATCTGGCTAACAAACCATGGTGTTGAGAAGCTAAGATGCCCTAGTAGGCAGTTATCTGGCTACCAAACCATGGTGTTGAGAAGCTAAGATGCCCTAGTAGGCAATTATCTGGCTAACAAACCATGGTGTTGAGAAGCTAAGATGCCCTAGTAGGCAGTTATCTGGCTAACAAACCATGGTGTTGAGAAGCTAAGATACCCTGGTAGGCAGTTATCTGGCTAACAAACCATGGTGTTGTAAAGCTAGTAGGCAGTTATCTGGCTAACAAACCATGGTGTTGTGATGCTGAGATGCCCTAATAGGCAGTTATCTGGCTACCAAACCATGGTGTTGTGATGCTGAGATGCCCTAATAGGCAGTTATCTGGCTACCAAACCACAGGACCAGGGTGTTGGAAAGCCCTTGCATTACATGATTAGGTCATAGACCCTGTGGTTTGAGGGTCTACGATTAGATACTAACCCTTTGCATTGAAACATATATCTATATCAAATGACAACATTATCAAAATATGCAGGCTTGTACCAATACAGTATGAGTAAGTTGTAGCAATGTACCAATGACAGGGTTGCCTTCTTATTGCAATTTATCATAAAACATGTGTCTTTTTTAGGAGCCATTTAATCCTGAAGAGGAATATCTCAGCAAGATTGTTGAATATCAAATGAACTTGTGAACTTTATCAAATAAAGTTTATATATTGAAAGCATTAATTTTCCAAAGACAACATTATAATGAATCTGATAATTGGATGATTACTAGGTTTGTGGAATAGAAAGTTTTGCTTAATATAAATGTCAATGTTCTTACGGACTTCTGAACTATCAATGATATAGGGCATATAGAAGTATAGTACATCAACAGTATACCACAACCAACTGGTAAAGGAACAGCTGACAATGTTGTGTGCAAGCTAGAATTTGTAGAATTTTTTGTATCAAATAAAGCACAAAGTTTCACTTGCAAACAGTAATAGATGCATATACGATTGATTGAATGTGTATATATGATGAGATTTGAATTATGCTTTTGGTGTCCCAGGTTTGGCAAACTATGTAATGACACAAACTTCCTACAACTCGCGAAAAGATGAGTGCATTTGCTTGCTTATGGTAAGCAGGAATGAGACGGATAAGTTTCATGCAAAGACATACAATGTTATTAGTGTCGGTAACTGATCAAAGCATTCTACAGAGCCAGAATCCCATAACTGTGTTTACTGATAGAATGCTACATGTTATAACAATCAAGTACAAGTGTTTAGTGTTACATTATAACTTCCACAGATATAAAGAAACTGATAAAAGCCTCACGTGAATCTACATTTGAGTTGTTTTTGTATCAGTTGTATTGTTTTTACCCAATTTTGTCGCTGCCTGAAGTCTGTCCTTAGGTCACTTCATTCAAGCAATGTGATGTTTTTTTCGTGGGTTGTACTTTGGCTGCAAGATAGCCAACCACCAGTCATACACAGCTTTATCATATCAATGGCAGTTGACTTCATATATTTCAGCTATACTAAATTCTATTCATGTTTGAAATCTTAACTATTGGTTTTAAGAATAATTTCCAATGTCCACAATTATACATCCTTCTTTTACATCATGTCGACCAACAATCATCTGTTTTGCATCTCAGTAATGCACAGATTTGATGAGTGATATGCCTTGAATACATGTAATTACCAAACTATATCACACACACACTTTATCATCCCTATAAGCTCTACAGTTCACTTGTGCTAGAAATGCAAAACAATGTTACCCAAACATCTGAGACGTATGCAACTATTCCCAAGAATAAGAATGTCATAGCGTTGCAGACATTGAGATGCGTAATATTCAATGACTTCATTCGAAGTAAACTAGTGTTGCAGGTGACAAGAATTATGAGGTCCCCTTATTGTGGAATAGCAAGTCAACCAGACTGTAGCAACCCTTGGGATCAAATGGACTACAACACTGAGTATGAATCCTAACAATCAGGGAATGAGTTCTCTTTCTTTACCTTCAAAGTACATGTACTTGCGCATCAGCAAAGAAACATTAATCAAAAGAAAACTCTTGTGTACATTAGTTTATTTTGGTCTGTATACACTAAAACTGAAAGGCAAGTAGAAAAGGCTTTATAATAGAAATAATATGAAAGTGCACTTCTGAAGGAAGGACCTCTGACAAACACAAGTGGAATAGTTTGAACTAAAAAGTTTCATCTCAGACAGCTAAAGTGTGCTTCTAAAGGAAGGACCTATGACAAACACATGGAATGGTTTGAGCTGCAAACAGCTAATACTCTAATAGGTAATTTAAAGCACATGTACAGTGGTACACTTCTTTCATTCAAATTTCTTGACAATACTGACTAAAATATGGCAAAGTTTCACCTACTGGAATCAATTATATCAATAGTGCTGTGCTACCACATGCCAAATTTTAACCTTTGCATGTACACATGACCCTCTGTAAAGTAATCATAATATGGCCACAATTTGCTATGTTAAGTAAAGTCTTGAAAACATTTTGATGGGAAGCAATTGTGGTAATGATAACATTCAAGAACTTCAAACATGTAAATTTTAGTAACATTGTCAAGTGCAGACTCATCCTTCCTCAAACATTACACAGATAAACATAACTTGTACTATCACAATGAAAAACACTTAGAAAATTATGTTGAACTCAATTTATATCTATGCATAGACACTGAAAAGCATGTCTATGGTTTATGTAAGTTGGCACAATGCAAAAATGAATGTTTACAGGAATATTGCCTTCAAATGTTCTGAACTGCACTGAAAGGTAGGGTACACAAAACTGTGATACTGTAATATGCAATGCATGGATATACATGTGTATATGACAAACCGCTTGATTAGCAATATCTAAATCCTCTGTGGTGTTTTATATAAGAACCTTAAACACAACCATGGGGTGTCATTTACTATATCTTCAGCTCATATTTAGCAAGTCAGAAAAAGAATCAGGCTGCAAGTTTGCAGAATGGTGTACACAAGCCTCTCTTTAATCAAAACGGTTTGTCAGTTTCTGCAAAAATCCATGACAAATTAATTTCAGAATAGTTTTGACTTTGAACTGTTTCATCATGTAATTGTGCTGAGGTTATCGTCAAAACAGCTTATATGATGAGTGGCACAACTGTAAAATTGAAGTTTTACTGGCACTGTGTTCAAATGTGTGGACTTCTGTCACCCTGATATTCCTATACTTACCAGGTAAAAAGCGACAATGTTTCAAAGGAAAACAACAAATTCATTTCATTTCATATTTCTTATAGATCTAAGTTGTAAATACCATGCACATTTAGCTCCATGATTTGCAACACAATACTACACAATACATAATTTTATTGTGTGATACTACAGCACAATTAACACTGAATTTACATAACTCTGAATAAAATCATAATAATATTTCGAAGTATAGATTTCATATCATGAATGATAACTTCCTTGTACTCATCTAAATATTTATTAAGCCTCGTACAAATATGTAAATATTGAGTAATCTATATTAACTAACTAACTACATATAAAGGCCAACAAATAAGTATTTTCACAAAAATGACTCCTGTCCCACTGCAAGGCTGAAAGGTTACATAGCTTTTCATTACTGAAAGAAAATTAGTTGTAGAAAAATAAGACTAAAGACAGCAAAATGTTAAGTAATACATGCATATTAAAATATTGACATGCACAATAAGAAGTACATACTTCTTAGCCAAGAATACACTACACTACAGTACTGTATACTTGGATACAAGAAAGACAAGTTTATTCAGCCATGCAACATAACTACTTTCAAGATAACCATTATCTAAATACAAAACTTATTTCTCTTGTGTCTTCACAGATGACAGTGTGTGATTTGGCTTTTATCACTTTTGGTACAAATCTAGCGGAAAAAAGCTAGCTTTTCATTCAGCCATTCTTCAGTGAGCTCCTCTACCTGTCGAACTTCAAAGACCTGTATAACAGATAATTTCACCAAGTTAGTTAACACTGAAGTAGAGTTTGTTCCAACTCATTGTAATATGACACACCAGATGTTTAATGCATTAATCCTTTGGAAAGTGTCCGCCATATCTTGAATATCAAATTCAATATCATCATATGAAATGCAAAATATGTTACATGTGAATGATAACTTAAGTTCTGTTACAAACACACAGACAATACACTGACATACTCACAGCATAACATCATTTATCAACCATATGTCAAACAGAACATTACATGTACATCTAAACAATTGTTGTAGACTCCATACGTATATGCATGTACAATACTGTGATAACTCACCTTTGTCAGTCCAGTTTCTTTAACCAGATTCAGTTTACTTCCCGCATACATCATTTGTTGCTCTGGTTTACAACCTGTCATCACAAATGTATACAGTACATGGTAAGTCACACTGTCATCACAAACGTATACAGTACATGTACATGGTAAGTCACACTGTCATCACAAACATATACAGTACATGGTAAGTCACACTGTCATCACAAACATATACAGTACATGGTAAGTCACACTGTCATCACAAACATATACAGTACATGGTAAGTCACACTATCATCACAAACGTAGAAAGTACATGGTAAGTCACACTGTCATCAAAAATGTATACAGTACATGGTAAGTCACACTGTCATCTGATGACACTGACTTAACATGTATACATTTGTGACGATCACAAATGTATACATGTTAAACAACTGTCAGTACAAATGTATCCACGTCTTACATGTAATTTCTGACTAGAACGTGAGTATACATTAATCTTCCATGACTCTAATCTCAACAACATACATGTATATCAAAATTAGTGGATTCTTTGAAATTCTTACCTTGTGGACTGACAAATATAAATATCAGTGGATAAGATATCCTGCCATCATCATGTTTTCGGCAATAACTGTACACTATGAACCTCGGCTGTGATGACGGTAGTTCTTCTTGTATATCCTCCATTGAACAGTCCTAAATAGTAAGATTAAATAAACACGTCATCTCTTTGAAAACACAGAATCAGATAAAACTGATTGTCAGCAAACAACATGATGTCCCTGTAAATCAAATAAACAATCTGTACTAGCTTGGGAAATGATAAGATGTAGTTTGAATAGACACAAGTATTGTGACGTTGATGACCACTTGGTGGCAGTCTAATATAGTTTTACAGTGAGAATCCTGACAGGGCTGAAAAAGATGTATCTTATATAGTCTATACTGTTCACAGTTATATAAATACTGATAACTCTGTGCAAGTACTGTTTGAAAAGATAAATTTCACTTACTTCAAATGCCTCCTCAAATTTAATTGTCAGTGTTTCTTTATCTATCTTCACTAGAAATAAAAAATATATATAAGCACATTTGCATACAGATGAAGCCTTTCAGAATCAGGAGAGGGCGGCAAACTAACAATATTGTGGTCTAATATGATTGAAATTTCCCAAAAGAAAATGTGATATCAACTTATCACTCATCCTTTAATCTTCAAATTTCTCAAGTTCAACACCAACAGAGGAATGCAAATCCCCTCACATGTCAAATGTTGTGTCAATATTTTGACAGGATATAGGAGTACTTGTTGTAAATGAACTAATATTTCATCTTCACAGAACAATAATACAACTTACTAACTATGGCGGCATTGTTTTTTTCAGTACGAAAACGAAATTTCTTCAGCTTGGCTTTGAGATCTTCATCCACCTCACAGACTTTTACATTTTGTGACTTCATTTGAAGGAAACAAGAAAACACAAGAACATCAGTGGTTGGAAGACTAATGAGAAGGGGTGCTGCTCCTTCAGCAAATCCCTTTCAGTTTAACCATTCCAAACTAGTGCACAATCGGCTAAAAAAAGGATTATTGATTAATTGTATATACTATGATATTATAAACAAATTTACACACACATACTGCATCAAAATTGAAAGTACATGTAATTGTTATACAGCTTTTACATACAACTCTAGAAGTAAAATCCAAAAAATTGGTCTGTCATTATGAAATAAATTTTGAAATAACCAAT
The DNA here is from genome assembly GCF_964340395.1 of Glandiceps talaboti. Classification (NCBI taxonomy): domain Eukaryota; kingdom Metazoa; phylum Hemichordata; class Enteropneusta; family Spengelidae; genus Glandiceps; species Glandiceps talaboti. The sequence goes on along the minus strand of NC_135550.1, from coordinate 26,823,023 downwards.
CACTCTTGGCCATTATTCCAGCATTTCCATCATATGTATGATTGTGTATCACAAAGAGAAACCAAACTTTTCTCTTGTACAAATATCTCATCTAACTCTTAGGACTTACCTAGTTTTACTAAGTGTCTGAAATATGTATTCTTTGATGTGTAGCAAATTAACCAAACATATTATGAATATAACTTCTTTGTTTCAATTAAGTAATTCTAAAATATCAAATATGAACCTTCATGTCCAGTATCACCTATAGTAAAGATTTTGATGTACATTTGGAAAAACAAATGATGTATAAGTCAATGCCTCAATTAGTTATTTATCATCCTTTATGAGGTCTACAAACAATGGCTGATATGAATGAAGGTATGGACAAAATGACAGGTAATGTCAGTTATACTTCCATGGTCATACTGAACATTGCACATCAGTGTTAATTCATGAAACAAGACTAGAAAGCTGAACTTAGCCAGTATGCAGTCATAGGTTGACTTCCTACTAGATACCGTTCAGTGTACAGAAATCAAAATGTCAAATAAAGGCCAAAATCTGACGATGGGGAAAGAATCTACCCCCTTTTCAGTACCTAAGGTGTACTAAAATTAGGATTTAGTGTCCCCTTGACAGTATAATCTTCAATCAAATGTGATAATTAATAATAATAATAATAATAATAATAATAATAATAATAATTATGTTGGTTTTTAACTGCTCAAAGTGCTTTAAAATTATTACCCCTGGGAAGGATCAATAGCAGCACAACGGCCCTTTATACTTTCTCAACTCTCTTGGGAGTATACTTTTAATAGTAAGAATGAGTTTCTAGTGCCCTCCTCCCGAACTGAAATACAAGTGTAACCATACCCTATTGTCTATGATGTAATCAAATCACAAGTTCCTTCTAGTGCCCTCCTCCCGAACTGAAATACAAGTGTAACCATACCCTATTGTCTATGATGTAATCAAATCACAAGTTCCTTCTAGTGCCCTCCTCCCGAACTGAAATACAAGTGTAACCATACCCTATTGTCTATGATGTAATCAAATCACAAGTTCCTTCTACATTCATAGTTACCTTCTCTATGTGGTCAATATGCTACTGCTATCATTGCTATCATTGTCAGGGACATCCACCATTGCCTATCCTGCCAAGCACTGTTAACTCTGAGACAACTGAGGTTACCTACATGCATCGTTTTTAGGCCTAGTCTAGTACCACCCCAGTGTCAGTAGCCAGCCCTCACTGGAGAGACTACTGCGACTGTGGTGGCACTGGCTGTTCCTCACTGAAACGGCTAGTGCCACCACCCACGATACCCCAGCCACAATATTTCTCGTCGCTGAACATTTCCCAACAAATAAATCATACAGAACTCTTCAAATGCTTCCATTTTACCTTTAAAACACCAAATGGAAACCTGTTACTTCATTTCTCGTGCAATGCACAACCACTCAAAAAAATCTCCATAACAGCAGTGTCATAAGTGTCTGTGTCACTGTGCGTACACCTGACACCGATACATGCCTGGCCAAATGGCTGCCACTACAGAGACTTTGTGAGTGTTTGTGCGCTGCATAAGAAAATGAAATAATTGGTTTGCATTTGGTGTTTTAAGGCAGAATGGAAGCGTTTGGAGAGTTCTGTGTTGTTGGGAAATGTTCAGCGATGACAAATATCGTGGGTAGTGGCACTAGCCGTTCCAGTGAGGAACACTCCATTGTTTTTTACACAGTTAAACTACACACACAATCAGAAAGTAGCGGGACTGCATGTGTCTGAATGGATATACATTATACATATGACTCTATGCAAAATTCCATTGTCTTTGCTAAGACTGCTGGTATGTAGTAATGCAAATGTTTGGATACATCTATGAGTACTGCAGGACTATAAATAAATGTTTCTCATACTATGAGTTAACGGAGACATAAACGCTACATAATTAAATCATTGCATGGTCGTGCAAAGGCCATGGTAGATGTACGGATCAAAACATTACATTCAGTTCTAATTTACCATTCCAATGTAGCCAAATTCAAATGTGAACAGTATATTTTCCATTATGAGTGAACCATTTGTTCAAAAATTTTCTTTGTTCAAAATCATGTACACTTACCTAATACATAATAGCTATTATATAGTATTATAATAATATTTCTCCCAGTATATACTCATCAAAATGTCTTTTTTTTGTGTGTGAAAATGCTATATAGCCATGGTAGGGTGTGTGTGAAAATGCTATATAGCCATGGTAGGGTGTGTGTGAAAATGCTATACAGCCATGGTAGGGTGTGTGTGAAAGCCATGGTAGGGTGTGTGAAAATGCTATATAGCCATGGTAGGGTGTGTGAGAAAATGCTATATAGCCATGTGTGTGGCAAGCAGAGAAAAAAGTCTAATAATACAGGTTACGGGGGGGGGGGGGGTCAGAAAAGAAAACGAGACACTAAGATTAGAGGGATGGGGGTATGCAAGTCCTATGTGTTACCACTGCACTGCAGTTGCCGACTTATATGTCTGTTGCTGTATCAATGCGTTTAGAGGTAGACATTTAAATAACATATATATATGCTCTTGTTGGGTAAAAAGGTGCACCACAAAACCGATTGTCCGTAACGATGAAATGAAACTGAACTTATGAAGTTTTCGTTGCCATTGACACATGATTGAGTGTTTGCAATGTTTAGATCAGAAACCATGTACACACACAGATGATACAAAGCCATCATAATCATATACGTTTAGGTCTTCTATTCCTTCATAAGTAATGGGGCTAAAATTTTACAAAAGAAGAGTAATTGGGGGAAATATAGTAGATAATAAACAAAGCAGAAAGCTAGGAAACACCCACCATTTTTCCTTCGAAGCAATTTGTCGTTGACCTTTGAACCGAAACAAAAATCCGGAAGTGTAAGCTCCAACGTACTTGGCGCTTCAATGACAACCGTGACGAATGTTATATAAGGGAGCCGTCATCCAGACCTGAGGTGTCGGAGGAATTTAGGGGGAGGGGCCACTCAAAAACTGGGGAGTGAAAGGGAGGGGGTTACTCAAAATTTTACATGTTAAAATAGCACCAGAAAGCATTTTTTTAGTCCTTGAAATTAAAAAATCTCCCGTACCCCCCCCCCCCCACTTGGCTCTCTCAAACTTTGATTCAACTAGTACCACCTAAGGGACCGGTCAGTTTATCCAGCCTGGGGGGGGGGGGCGGTGGATTCTGAAATCGGGCTGACAAGAAGTCACTGACCCCCCCCCTATCACTTAATTCTAAAACATGATGACCCCCCCCCCCCCCATATATGATATTCGCATGAGTGACAGGTATTTTTTGATCGTGACTCAGTGTGGACTGCTTGACTGTCTTGCATCTACTTTATAAGATCCCGGGTTAGCACTATCATATTTATAATTATTGACTACACAGGGTAAATGTTTGAAAAGGAGTTTAATAGCATCTTGACAGTGAAAGGTAGGGGGAAAGCTTGAGAAGGGAATATGTACAGCTGTCATGGGGGGGTCCTAGGGGGTCTCCCCCTAGAAGCCCAGGAGGTTTTTAACTCTGAAAAGTCAATTTTGAGACTATTCAGACATTTTTAGAAAATCATTTCCAAGCTTTACAAGACAGCACCAACATGTAAACATGTATAGTTATGTTTGAACTAATAAGTAATATTAAAGAATTCAAAAGAAACAGGGACAAGAACAAATATTGACATGTACCACATTTCAGACAAGGCTATATGCCATTGTAGAAAGGATTTTTTTCTTCCATCACAATTTAAAACACAATGACCCCCCCCCCTATCCACAATTTTCAAAACAGCATGACCCCCCCCCCCCTACTGCCAATTTCAAAAACAGGGTGACCCCCCCCCCCCAGGCCAAAGAAACTGACCAGTCCCTAATTTCAAATTTCACCTATGGTACTACTTTGGGAATACGCTGCATTCATTGTTACCCCTTACTCTTGAAATATGCTACATCCATATTAAACGTTATAAGGAAATTCAAATTCAAAATAAAAAGTTTGATATTGTATGTATGTATGTATGTATGTATGTATGTATGTATGTATGTATGTATGTATGTATGTATGTATGTATGTATGTATGTATGTATGTATGTATGTATGTATGTATGTATGTATGTATGTATGTATGTATGTATGTATGTATGTATGTATGTATGTATGTATGTATGTATGTATGTAAAAAAAAATCAAGCCAGGTAGGGAGGTCACTCAAATTTTGTGGATTTTCGTAGCAATTCCTCCAACCCCCCGGTCGTAAATAATGACGACTCCCTGCACTCTTCCTTATTTTAATACATACAAAAAATTACTCCAGAGTTTACAACATTTAAAGCAACACTGTTTATTCCCGCTCACGCACTATGGTTACAGAACACGTCAACAAAGCAAACAAAGAAGAAAGCAATCCTTACCGTACTATAAAGTTAGCATTCTGAACCCTCCCAGTAAATATTGGTCACTCCCTTATGTACCGACCTTTATACATCGGTACATCCTGTAATAGTGGAAGAAAGAAAGCAATCCTTGCCATATAGTGTCGGCACTCTTAACCCCAACCCCAATTACACACGCCCCATAAGTGATAGGCAAGTTATGAATCATTCAATCTACGAATGGTAGAAAGTAAATTATACTTATAAAAAGCGGCCACTCCCTTATGCACTGAAAGTATGCATCATGGCATCCAGTAATTTTAAAAAGAAAGAAAGCAATTCTTGCCATAGTGTAATGTCAGCATTCTGAACCCTCCCCCTATAAAAGCGGCCACTCCCTTATGCACTGAAAGTTATGCATAAAGGCATCCAGTAATTTTAGAAAGAAAGAAATCAATTCTTGCCATATATATAGTGTAATGTAGGCATGCTGAACCTCCCCATATTTATACATCTGCATCCCCCATCAAAATGGTTAAACCCTTTTGTAGGACACGTAAAGCGCTATGAAAAGTGCCCCCCCCCCTTGTAGTAGTGTAAGGGCCATATTATTGACTATTTCAATTTCATTTTTCAAGAGCTCAGCCCAGGTTTTAGTATATACCAGTGTATTTAGCAATGTACAGTAATGAAAGAAAGCATTCCTTGCTGTACTGTAGAGTCAGCACTATTCAAACCTCTTATAAAAATTGGACACATCCCTTAAGCGACCTAATTTACAGTTTAATATGAATCATTCCATCCAGGAAGAGTAGACAGAAAGGAAATAATTTCATTTTTATATTTCAAGAGCCCAACACAACACCCCCAGCCCAAGACCAAGAGCCCTTCCCAGATATAAGTATATGACAAATTGCAATGAAACTTGGGGGTGATGTTAAACTCTGAATATCTACTTTTTATGGTTAGTCTAGACTCTAGATTTGTACCTGATTTGGCTACGAACTTGTTCAACTCACAGGTTGTAGCCAAATCAGAAGAAGTCTACAAGCTCATCATTTTCACATTTAACACCCTCAACATCATTAATATCACTAAGAAACAAAGTATGCTGCCATCAACATTCACTAACATTAATTTGAAATGACATAATTTTGATATACTATTAAGACTAACTAATAGTCCAAAATGCTGACATTTTATGGCACTTTTGGCATTTTATTTGGACTGATATCTTGAAGTTCAAAATGTTCTTCGATTTTTTATAGATTGAACGTCGAATGCCATATTGCATTGCATTCCTATAACATAAAAAATAGTGATAATGAATAGTTGTAGCAACAAGTGTATAGTTTATGTTATTTTTTTTAAAAATATTATATACACCATAGTTTTTACTATTGTATGGGCAGTAGCTGCCTTGCTGGGTCAATTATGTCAAGTTGTTGAAGTAATCCACTTGCCTAGGGCCTAACTATCCATGTTGTTATTTTTGCAATGCACATCACCATTTCACTGTTCCTATGGGTGTGGTCTTATTGCTATGCATATTTGCATACACTTTTTGAATCTTTACTCACTTGCCTAATAATCCATGTTGTTACCTTTGCAAAATTGAGATTTTTGGACCTAATTAAATTTCAACCCAATCTGCTCCGTAATTTTGGAATTAAAGAAGACACATTGTTTGACCTAATTTGCATATCACTGTTGGGATCATCATGTCATGAACATGTCATGAACAATTCTTAATCTACACATCCCTAAGAATATTCCCACCAAATTTCAGACCAATCTGCCAGGTAGATTCTAAGTTTAATCAATTAATGACATCTTTTTACCCAAAACAGACACCTGTGATGTGTCATAATGTTGCTTTGCTCTGAACAATTTCCGAACTAGAAACCAAAGCTACTGTCCCCATCAAATATCAAGGCAATCGGTCTGACATTTTTGAGTTTAAGTAGTGCACACAGAGACAGTACCACAGCATGCCTATAGCACTACTGAACCTTATCAGTTCAGGTATTGTGCTAATAACCTACTTGAGCACTAGGTTTAGTAAACCAACTAAGAAGAGCTGGAATGATAGATCTTGATCAAGATATTTCATACTTTATTCAGGAAGTTTGTCATTACCATTCAGTCTAATTATGCTTATCCCCAACACGTACAAAATGACATACAGAGCTAAAATGTGAATTTGTTGGGAAAGTGGTGACAGGCATTTATACTTGACAATTTATGGGGTTATTAAACCGAGTATGAAACCATTTGAGAAGTGTTTGTGACTGTACTTTCATCTGTTTTGCATGGCAGGAGTATTAAAGTTATGTCAATTCTATGTTCATGACACCTATCTGTAGGCAACACCATAGAAATACAAAAGTACTCTTCCTTTATGACTTTACAGAAATATTTCCTGAGAATCGTCATTGAAATACAAAATTAATATTTACTGCTCCGAGTTCTTCTCAGCAAACCATTTAAATACAATAATCTCATTTAGGTAATCTGGACGTTTTTGCCAAGCAACACTGCAAAATATTGTTCATTTCACTAAGAGTTTTTCATTAGTGGCACCATTTATTCAAAATACAAAAAATACTGACAACTATTAATTGCACAGCACAAGTTTTACCTGAGTAAACATAGAAATACAAGTACTTTTCATTGCTCTAAAAGAGTACTTTCTTGAGTAATATTAAATACAACAAGCCTTCATAAAAGACATAGCCCCAACTGGCCATAGCTATAAAAAGAAAGTTTACCTTTGCCTATATGGATATAGACATTTAAATGGGGCCTTTCTGTATTCAACTTCTTGAGCTAACAGAAAGAAACATATCGGTCATTTCACCTTGAAAATCTTTGCCAAGGTCAAAGGTAAGCACCTCATTAGAAAGCTTACTATTGATAATGTGATGTAGACATTTGAATGATGTCCATATGTATCAAAAATATGATCGCCATTTTGCTATACAGGTCATGGTTGCAAAATTAAGTAACGTGCATATGCCTAACATAGTAACACTCAAGACATGATTAAAATATCATCACTTGATATGTTTGACTCAGAAAACTATGAAGATAGCCCAAATTTAACTTTGAAGAAGGTCAAAGGTCAAGTCCTTAAGAGGAAGCTCATATTTGATAATACCTCCAAAGCCATGATGCAAATTGTGAAATTTCACAACAAATATGGCTACCATTCAGCCACATTTGATTCAGTTGCAAAACAAAGAAACAAAGAAACCTTTGTGCCAGGTTTGGTTGAAATCAGTTTGTGCATGCCAGAAATATGAGGGATAATGCACAAGAGAACACACGCATGGACAGATGCACGGATGCATGGTCAGAACCCATTGTAAAAGCCCCACCGGATGGTGCCCGTTGGGTGTTAAAATCTGGAGAGATCACAGGAAGACTGCTGCAAACCATATGTTTCCTTGGGTTAGGTTAACAAGCTGGATCCTGAAAAGATCAGAAAGGTATGTTTTTAAATATTGTAAAGGCTTTCTTTTCTCTATAGTCATTAGCAGTAAGAAGTGTCTCAATGGTCATTAAGAATAATTGTTTGGTAATTGTTTGTTCACTCACACCAGAGTTTTGACAGAAAGTTACTGAAACCCCTGTTAGTATTAACAGTCTAAAATGATGAAGATATGATAATGTAAAACCTTTCCAGATGCAATCTATTTTCATCACAGTATTTTACAATTATGAACTCTCTAAAAGTATTTTATTCATACACAAAAATTCTATTTACATTGTCTTGCAGGTCTTCAAGGTCTTCCTTTGTTAGTAGTGTCTTCTCTTCAATAGGAAGTCGAGATAATCGAATAGCTACCAATTTACCTACTTCTTCAATAATGGTTAAAGCCTGTTAATATATAACATCTTGGTATTACATTCAAGAAATATTTGCATATTTATTTTCACATATTTTTGATAACAGGAACATTCATTTCCAAAGAAGAAATGCAAAAATATCAATAACACTCTAGGTTACAATTTGTTCCTATTTGATGTTGTGTGAATTGGGCAAAAGTGTCTGTCAAGAACATTAATGAAATGACAATGTATAAATATTTTATAGCAACATGGCTACTGTAGTAAAAGCCACACATTTCATTTTGATTACTCATAAGGCGAAAAAAGCAGTGTGTGTTTCCAATATCATGGCCTCAGAAAATAGGGTAGGTAGGCTGGGATTTTCCTTATTATCTCATCTTTTTAATTTTTAAAATTTTTTAAAATATTGCTTCAACCCAAAAACAAAACAAAAAAACAAAGAAAATGAAATATGTACACACATAAATGGGGAAAGAAAAAAGTTATGCACGAAGGTCAAGATGGCAAAGAATAAGACAATCTTTTTGCTTTAAATGTTTAAAAAAAATATTTAGGGTCAGCAGCTTAAACTAGGGTCGAGTGGGTTATCAGGAACACACAATTTTCTTTATTCGATCTAAACATACAAAAAAACACCAATATTATGATTGCATGACTACTCCTATGGCTCCCTTTAGTATTTTCTGTTCAAAAAAAGATTTAAAAGTTGACTGAAAGTTCTCACACATCACTGCACAGTCAGAATAGTACAACATTCTTACTTTATCTAATGTTTTCTTGTCATGAGCTGCAGATAAACAGAATCTGGCTCTGCCTCCAGCAATTGGAGTTGCAGGGAATCCAACAATAACAACACCAAGGTTTCTCTTCAAACATTCACGAGCAAAACACCTATCAGCAATTGAAAAGGTGTTTCAAATATATTATTTGTTGTAATCATAATTATTTACATGATCAAGCACTTTAATTGCACACTTACACCAGAAATGGTACAGAGAACAAGCACCAGTCTTAAGTTTCAAGCTATGGCAGGTGACCTTTTAAAATAACCAAAGAAGTGAAACATGTGACAGCTTGTGATCTGATCATAAAGTGTTGCTGTTTCAATTTGTGTTTGGCACTCAATTTCCATAATGGGGGAGCCCAAACATTGACTATCAAAGTATATTACTTATGTCTAGTTGTACATCCATGTCTTTGAGAACAGTATTACTTACACAGCCTTAGCTGGCATACATATTATGAGTGGTACTACAGGAGAATCATCGTGACCATAGACAATAAAACCAAGCTCATGTAAACGACGACGGAAATATCGCGTGTTCCAGGCCAATTTACGAATTCTTTTTATTCCTGTTATACATGTAAAAAATACAAATTATCATTAATGCATTGAAGATGGAAGAAATATGGCTATTCACATGATACAGGTGACATGGTATCTAAAACTGTGCTAAAAAATATGTATTAAGTCATACTTGACTGACATCCATTCTCATTAATTTGCATCTGTAAATTATATGTTGAAAGCACAGAAGGAAGGCAAAAATTCTATATTTTGTATAAGGCAGGAAAAAAATAATTGTGTCTTTCCAATAACATTGCCTCAGAAAATAGGGTAGGTATTTTATTTTATCTTTTCAATTGTTTTTATTTTTGAAAAATATTGCTTCGACCCAAAATCAAATGAAATGTTGGTCGTCAGAATACCCCTTCTATTATAGTTTTGATGAAATATGTATAGGCATCATTGTGGTTGGTGGCTTAAACTAGGGTTGGTCGAGATATTAGAAACACAATTGTTTTTATTTTGCCTAATTAGATATACATGCAATATATCAAACAAAGATTCTTCATTGTTAGTGCTTTTATTTAACTAAGTTTGCAGTCTAAATGCCAAAAAGCATTCTTCAGTTAAGCTAATGTATAATCTAGTCACTCACCCCTACAAACACCACTATAATCTACCACACCTATTTGCCAGACTTTAATTGAGTTGAAGGTTTGACAAAAAAGTGATATTCAAATCTAATTTCAGTATAAATGTCATCTTCACATTATACCTACTGAATTTGAACAGAGAATTTAACTTTTAGACAAAATTTGCATATTTACAATGGGGCCATCATGTCATTAACAACCCTTCATCTACACATCTGTAGGAACATGCTCACTGAATTCAGTCAAATCTGCCCTGTTGTTTTGGAGTTCAAGATGTGTATACAACAAATCATACTTTTGACTTCATTTACAAATGAATGATGGGGCCAGCATATCTGATTTTCACCACATTTCTTCATCTACACATCCTTAGATAGATTTGTAAGTTAAGATTTTTTACCAAAAATCAATGTTTTCCTTTAATTTGCATACTAATGATGGAGTCTTCATATATCACTAACAGTTTCATGTACACATCCACAGAAAGTTAACTTGAAGAGTTTTGACCATATCACTTTTTACCTAATTTGTATATCACAACAATGGGATCATATTTCAATACCGATTCTCCATCTAAATAATTCTAGGTACATCCAAATGAATCATACAAATCAACAAATCACCTTTTCAATTTTTTAATATGGTGTGATCATATTCATTCAAGAACAATTTCCCAACAGGTTGCCCTAAGTAACATCATCACCAAATACCACACCAAGTAGTTTTTGATTTTAAGTTGTTCACACAGCCATACATACACATAAACTGACATTTCACCATGCATGATAGCACTACTGTAGTAGTATTAAAAACACCCACAGTGACAAATCTTTCAATCTAGCTAATCTACACTGAAAATACACTGAAAATATTTGTTAGGTTAAAGAGCTTGTCTGCTATATTAATGTTCTAAGTCGTAGATTGTCTAGTTTTATCAAACAATTATAACTAACCTATTTTAGTACCATCAAATCCCATAATGCACTTCATTGTTGCAATAATCTGTTGGGCAACTGGTGCTGACATGGAGGTGGCATAGCATGTACTATGAGATCTTTTCTTCAGATGTGTGATCAGATCCTATAATAACAGACAAAACAATCAAATGATCATTAGTTGGCTTATTTTCACCATGCATGGTAGAATGCCA